>NW_023462295.1:0-19850 GCF_013731165.1 Rhagoletis pomonella
ATTGTCCGTTTATTGGCGTATACTTATCTACTTATGTATATATATATGTATTTATGTACATACATATGTACATAGCTATGTGCGAAAATGAAAAGTTGCAAATAAAGCTTTTGCTTTTGCCTTCGAACAAAACACATCTATGTATGTATAAGTATAAACTTTTCAAATAAAAGGCAACGAGCTACACACACGCATACAAAAATACAACACCCCTGTGGGGAAAATCTCTAGTACTGAACTGGTGCGCTTCTATTTAGTACCTTTACTAGTTTGCGATAAATCTCTTTTGCACGCAAACAACTGGCGAATTTGACACGGCGATGCCATAGGAATTGGAAATTGTCCCACGCCGCATTACCTTTTCTATAGTTCAGAACCAGTCCTAAACTCTATAGTTCCGAACCAGTTCTAAACTCGACATAAAAAAAGTTATCAGCTGTTTTCAAACAGACTTTTTGGTTTTACCATGATAGCAATTTTTAAATAGTTGCAAAGAAATGTGTTTTCAACCTGAAATCAAATTTGTTCGAATGAATGTAAATCAAATTGGGCATTTGAAAACACGTTTACATACCTTTTGTCTGTAACTGAATTTGCAGAAGTGCTTGCTGTTATTGCTTAGATTCCGTAAGGTCCTAAACTGTTAAAATGTTAACACAAATTTTAGTTTTGTATTACCACGTTACGAAAAAGCATTTGCGAAGTGCAGACTGAAAGCGTATTTGAACGAAAAACTCACCAAGAAAAAATCTGTTTAAGGTAAACAAACCCTCGCAGCATTACTTTTTCGGTAATTCCGAACTAGTTCAAAATTCGCCATATGAGATCTAGTTCGTTCTGCATCCCTTTTTCTATAATTCCGAACTAGTCCTAAATTCGTCATTTTAGATATAGATTTCTAAAAATAAAATTGTTTTTTTAAAGTACCACATCTCGCTGCTTTTGAACTAGTGGCGATCTAGTTACAATCGGCCTCGTTTGGTTTTGGCAATAAAGATCTAGTTTGGAACTATAAATTTGTTTTACCAGTTCGGGGTTTCCCTACAGGGACCTTACTCACACATACTAGCATAAATCGCCTACTACCATGCAGTGAAAAGACAAACCAGTTAGAAAAAATACTAGTTCATTAACTAGTATGTGCCTACCAGTTCGACAATTTCGAAGGTCTTAAGCGTTCAACGACATCTGCCTTTGAATTGCCAAAGCCAAAAATAAAACGCAATTAATTGCTTTTATTACAAATGTCGACTGTGACGTCACGTTTGGACTACTGGTTCTAGTTATAAGATCGCAGGTTCGTGGCCGCTTGGAGGTGGCTAAGGTATTTTAAGTTAAATCAATGGTAAGTCAAAATAATTTTTTCAATTTAAATATAAATAACAAATTTAAAAATCTAATTGCATTGCATAAAATATACATATGGAAAGAAATGCTTGTACCATATAAAAAAAATTAAAGAATATATATTTTTTAATTAAATTTAAAAATTACAATAAAAACCCTAATTATAAAAAAATAACAAAAAATAAATTTAAAAAAATATAAAATTTAAAAATTTTCTCTGCGCCAGGACTTGAACCTGGGACCTCAGGCATACCACCATGCGAGTGCTTTGCTCTGTCGGCCACTGCCACTGTTGGAGCGCCGCGAACTAAAAGGCATACTTATGCTTTTTACGGGGCATGAATTGGCAGACTATCTCATTAACTGGTATGATGCTACTAGTATTTCTACTAGTAGATGCTGATGCATGGCCTGACAATTGACATCTCGTAGGACATCGCAATGTTAAAAATACCAGTCGCTAACATTGAAATAGGATAGAACGTGAACTAGTTGGGCTGAAACGCAGACTGTTAGAATTATATGGGGCATTCACAACGGTGTCGTAAGTGTCGTATTGTTGTATGTCGTAAACTTTAAACGGTTAAAAAGTATATTAAGGGGGTTCGTAAAGTACCATCAAATTCATATTATGTATTTTCGCAGTGTTAAAAAATAGTTGGTTGTAGTTTCAAGTTCTCTAAACATTTATTTAAGCTTTTAAAGTTTACGACAGACAACAATACGACACTTAGGACACCGCTGTGAATCCCTCAATAGTTCACAACTAGTAGCTTTCCCTGCAGGGTAACCATTCAATACGCACAAACAAAGTCATGATCACCTCCTCCTCTTCCACTCAACTCACTATGCTCCTCTTGCGAACGCTTTGAGCTTGTGTGCCTGCTAGTTGAGTGCAAGTTTTCAATTAGAGTTGCATTTTAAACTAGCGTTGGTAAAAAGTTAGGAGTTTTGAGGCGCGCTAGCGGTGTGCTTGTGTGTGTGTTGCAAAAGTGTATAAAGGAGGCTTTTGAATGATTTTTGATTTTTTTTTTGGTTTCTTTAGATGTGGGCGCTTCTTGTGTATATAACTGTGCACCAATGAATTTAGTGCATGTGTGTGCTTTCCTTCATTCGTCATAGAGTAGAATTTTCGCAGCTCAACTGGTGCTTTAAGTGCTTGCCTACATTTAGGAGTTACTTTGTGTGCTGGCAAATTGATTTATAAGCACTTTGTTGGCTGCTGGATTTGACCGAGATTTTTGATGTTGAACGGAACTCAAGTTAAAATTAATAAGTTTCAAATAAATCTCACACTCGCTAAAATGAAAAATTTGAGTAAGGCTTATTGCAAAAAAGTGAAATGTACGTAAGGCGGATTATTTGCATTTAAAAGTATGCAACACTTGTTTCAGAAGAAAATTAGTTGCTAGACTACTACGCAGTTTGTTTTTTTGTTAGTGCGTGTACTACAGCGCTATGCGACCGTAAGCCCCGCATTTAGGGTTCGTTCCTATTTCTCATGTTTACGCAATTTGTTAATCTACGTTGCCTCGCTCCTTTGTGGGATTATGATGTCACCAATCCAGGACGGTAATACCTTCGATCCTACGGAGGCTTTCTTTTTGATGTGTAACAATCTTTGCTCTCGGAATTGAGAAAAGTTGCATTAACCCAGTAGCAAATATGTAACTGGTTCTTATGTAACCCAGCGAAAAATCTGTAATTCTTCATTAGGAACAGCCTGCGCGTACTGCTGTTGCCAGTGGTTATAGTATTTGGTAAGATAATTCCACAACTCAAGTATAACCATCTACAAAATTTCGTTGCTTAGTTTAAGGCATACGCTCTGCAGTAGTGTACTGATTAAAATTAAGGCGGAAATCTGAAATAAATTATTATACATAGGTTTTTGTTGTGTAAACTCTTTGCTCCCTGTATTAGAAAAATTTGCGTAAGCCGTCACGCTTAAACCAAGACGAATTCACAAGTACTAGTACCAATGAAAACAAATCCACTGCTCGTTGATGTAGTTCGGGACCATTTTGGAACTAGTTCGTGACTTTTCCCCGATCATTTTGGGACTAGTTCGGATCCAGTTAAGGACATTTTTTGGACTTGTTGAGCACTTTTTCAGCACCATTTCGGGGCTTTTTCGGGCCTACTTCCGGACGAGTTCGGGACAAGAACAGAACTTTTCGGGTCTTGTTCTAGACCATTTCGGATCTAGTTTGCGACTAGTCCGAGACCATTCGGAACTAAATAGTCCAATATATTTGCTGGTCTAGTTCAGGACTTTTTCGGTATCATTTCGGGACTAGCTCAGGAGTTTCGGGAACATTTCGAGACTAGTAGCAGACAAATGTTTACACACCAAATTTCATGAGTACCTGGTACTAACGCTTTTTTCCCCGACGATTTTCTACTTTCCACTTTTTCGATGCAAGAAAATTTCAGCGCTTTTAGCTTGTTAACGTGTAACAGGGCTTAAGGGCTTATGGTGGGCCTCTTTAGTGGTCTAACCGTGCAAAAATATTCGAATTTATGTTCCAGTATGCCTTAATGAGTTCTCTGCTCTTATGTAATAGGCAAATAAACTGAGTATCCGTAAGCTGTCACCTCAGTGGAATCTGAGTCACTTATTCAAGAAACGATGTCGATTCGCTCATCCACGAAAAGTTCGTAAGGCGGCCAGGGCAAGACTCTACCTTCCTCCCGTCAAATCATGAAATGAACACACCGGCCGTTCTTGGCAATGTAGTTCTAAGACAGTTAGCAACCCAGCCCAGAAATACGTGCGAGTTAAAGTTACTTCCGTTACTTTTTGTTGGATACCCAAATTATAATATTTTAGTCGACCTACATACATTTATTTATATTAAAATAATTTTCGATTTTTTATAAGCGGCAGCCCTATTCAACAATAGGTGTAGATTACAGATTTTTCCAAAAACATTCCATTAAGCACATCAGTAATGTAATACGTTATCTAACTTATAAATGTACTTGATTTTAGCTTTGAAATGGGTGGCAACACTATTTAAAAACTTTTCAGAACTAAAGGTTATTCAAAAATCTTCCGTTTAAAATAGATGTGGATTAAAGTTTTTTCATTAGGAACATCGATAATGTATCTTTTTACCTACCTTATATACATATGCAATTAATTAATCTTAGTTTATAGACGGGTGGCAACCCTAATTAAAAATATGTAAGTACTGAATTTGGTTTAAATATCTTCCATTTGATATGCATATTGTAGTAATAAACAAGGTTGCATTTTTTAACCACGTTTTGCAAATTTTTATAAAGTTGGCAACCCTGTTCCAAAGTATTTTTTTTTGGAGTTCTCTTAAACATTTTTCGTTTTAGTATAGAAATTCAAATACAAAATTGAGCCCTCAAATTATTTAAAATTTCCAGATGTCTGGCAATTCTGTTTTTAAATTTTTTTACAGAATTCAAATCGGTTAAGCCACGGTTTGGGCAAGCACAACCGTAATACGAAAGATATTTAATTTATATATACATATGTACGGTAAGTATGTCTGTATATATATATATAGATTTCCCTGTTATGACAACGATAGTAAAATCTAAAAATATTCTAACTATTTAACGATTTTAAGTAGTAAATTTTGATGGTCACATAAGATCGATATATGTAGATAACCTTCTGTTATGTCGTCCATATAAATGTAAGCAAGTACAGCCTCTTTTTCACAACACCGATTTTTTAACACTGAACGTTTTAAGAACAATTTGTATAGGAGTTTCCATTAAGTTGATAGACTTTCTGCAAAAATTGTTTTTTGTTTCATTAAAAATTAAATTTGTGTGCAAAAAAAAAGTTAAAATAAACACCTTCTAGAGTTTTTGTCTAGAATTTTAAATTATGCAATGAAAATTTACTGGAAACCAATGAAACAAGAAATATAATTCTTCTTTTATTTTTAGTAAACTTAGTTTAAAAGTCCTTATTTGAAGTCAGCCGCAAACTAAAATATGCGCGCTGGTAAACATGCGGAAATTTTTTGGAAATTTTTTTCCACTTTGCTTGGTAAATAATGAATGAAAATTTGAATAGAAATTATATGGAATAAGTTTTTTGGGCAACACATATGATTTTAGCAATTCCCATGAATGTAAAACCGCACAAAAAAAACAACAAACAAAAAGACTACATCAAAAATGCCCACAAATGAAAAGCATAAATTACGCTGATGAATATAAATTCCAGCGTGCGCGCAAACACAGCTAACAAAAACATATTTCATGCAAATGAATCAAGTAACAGCGGCAAAAATTTGTGCTGCAACAGCCAATTTTATTCTAATAAGGCTACCAAAACAACCGAAGCAAAGCAAACACGCGCCAACCTACCACAACTTTTGACTACGACAATCTGCGTGAATACGGCAGCGCCGTAATTGTATGCTGCAGCAACAATTCACACACATTTAGTGCATAGACGGACAAGCTAGCGTACACAGTGCACAGCAGACAAAAGTGAATTTCGTTGACAACCAAAAGTAACTAAAAATTACCTGTTTTGTAACTCACTAAGCGCTAACTTAAATGCGATTACATTGCGGCAAAGGTTAAACAAAATTCATTTAACACCTCGGCGTTACCTCCGGTGCAAGCTCACTCTTTCTCCACCGACCACCGATTGCTAACAAAGTTTCGGTGATAAACAAGCAGCTGATTAAACTTGTCAATTTTGATGTAAAATGTGTTGATCACACACACACACACACACACACCATACAGTCACACCTTCAAATGTTGTTTTTACAGGTGAGTCGGGCATCGTTTCCCGCACAGCCACAACTACAGCCAGTGTTGCCACGCATAGGCTTTTCCTACCAAAACTGGTAGGTTTTTTCCATTTGATTTTGGTAGGCTCCATGACAATGAGTAATAGTTATTTGCGAAAAATAGAAACATTTTAGCAACCTTACACGAATAATTCGTACAACGGCGACCGCAAACATGTAAATATACCTGAGTCCTAAGTACAAACTTATACCCTTATTATTGACAATATACAATATGAACATCCATATATAATTTATGGCGTACTTGGACCAAGATTCTAGAAAACTCTGCCAATGGGCTCGTACCCAACCATGTTCCCAGGTGGAGGTCTTCGCAATCGAAGTCTGTGTTCACGAATGTCATCGTAGAAGGCAAATGAGGTCAGAGAAAATATTATTTCGGATATTTAGATAGCTTTAAAGGCCTTAGACTCTTTTAAAATGGCATCAAGGCTTGTGAACTCTTGAAACACCTGGGAGCCTACAATAGCGTAATGCTGTGGTGGGTTCCGGGACATGAAGAGTTTAAAGGCAACGAAGGGGCTGACTCTCTCGCAAATCGTGGAGACCAAATGCGCCTACATGGTCCCGAGCTATTCTGTGGTACATCTAAAGGATTCACTGCAGACCCACTTAGCAGCTAGCTGGGAATAAGCTCAGATTGTTGCCCACTGGCGGAAGTCAAAGATAATAAGGCAATCAAAGAGATTCATAGGTCCTTCCAGGCGGAACTCTGAAAGACAGCTTGAACTTAGAACTCGTACTGGCTACCAGACGTTAACGTACAATTTGAATTAAATGGGTATTTCTGTACAGACGGACTGTAGGTTTTGTGGGCTGGTGAAGGAAACTCCACAGTACATTCTATGTATATCTTCTTAGGTCGCAGCGCGTGTCTCTCCGACTTAATAATAATAAAAATATCGTCACTAGACACGAATGAAGACGCGCGAGAGTTTTGACGGCGAAAAAGGACGCGTGAAAAAATTTTACGAAAAAATACGCTTGAAAAAATTTCGGCGAAGAAAGACGGACTCAACATCATTCCGGATAAACTCTTTGGAGAATTCGTATACTGTTTTACACTCGCAAACATAGTTGACCGCAAAAATAAGTTTATGCGTCTTTCTTCGTCGTCAAAGGGGTTAACGCGTCTTTCTTTGCCGACACCTATGTTAAGAGTCCTTCTTCGCCGAATTTTTTTTTTAAGCATCTTTTTTGCTGTCAACTTTTGAGCTAGCGTTTTTATATGTATCTACCCAGCTAGCAAAATTGACAGAAATCTGGTAGATATCCGTCAGACTCATCGGCAAAAAAGTCAGAAATCTTTATGATTTTGGCCGAAATCGGTCAGAGAAACGTGTGGAGAAGCTGACAGGAAGTCTAACCGACACGACGTGGGGAATTCTTATTTAATTACCGACGATTCTGACGGATACCTAACAGATGTCTGCCCAAATATTCATGGAAAATAAGAATTATCAGACGTGTATGCCCGAAATGGAACATAATTCGATCAGTCATATCGGATAAGAAAATAAGTAAAATTCTCCCGACACTTCGCCCAGAAATCTGTACGAACCCTATAAGACTTGTCTAAATAGTCAACTTTTTATTCCGACTTGTCTGATATCAGAAATTGTCTGGCAAATGTGCTAGCTGGGTAGTGACGATATGTAGTATGTATGTGTAAAGAGACATACATTTGGATAAGTCTGTACAGTAAAATGAATTGTTATACGCAGTTAATTTTTTTTTTTTTTTTGTACTAGCTGTGTTTTAGTTTTACTAAATGTTATGTTATCTATGTTTTTAATAAATTTGACATTAAAAAAAAAAATATTAAAAGCTCAAAAAAATGTTTGGTAGGTTTTGGTTGGTTATGGTAGGAAATTTTGGTAGGAAAAAAAATTTGTCTGTGGCAACACTGACTACAGCTACAGCTTTGCACTCGTAAATTCGCATGTGTTAATGTCATCATTTCGCGGCTGCCTAGGGCCGTTGCATGCAGCAACTAAGTAAGTCGCCACATAGTAGCGGCCTAATTAATTTAACACCTGTTGATGCGGTGTGAAGCGCATTTGAATTGGCAATGGCTAACGTAGTCGAGAGCAGGTGTGCAGTAGCAGTGGCAGTGCCGTTGGTGGAGGCGTTTGAGTTGTTAGTTTCTACTAAGTTGTTGTTTATGCTGTCAACTAAAGTTTTTTGTTTTTGTTTTCTGTTTTCGCTATTAGCAGCATTTGTTAGGAGGTGTAGATGGCTTTTAGCAACTAAACAGATCCATTGAAAATGTAAATTTTACGGCATATTTTTTTCAATGTATTTTATACAGATTTTGGTTTTAAAATGTACAGAACACCGTGAAACAATTTAAGTCGTTAAAGATTTTGTTCCCCTCATCCATTTCTTTGAGAGTGGGTTAAATGGTCCACCTTTTCTTTCCAAATAATTAATCTTCCATGTAATTTTATGTCTAAATCAATTTTCAACAGAATTCTTGTATTTAAAGACCTATAGCAGCGATGCCCACGCCATAGAACAAAAGAGCTGGCTAACACTTTACAACCAAATTAAAAAAGTTACTGCTCCTAGGCCACCCTGGAGAAGTGAAACTTTCGTTACATATCTAGTTTGTTTCATAACCTAGTTAATAAAACTAGTGAACCCGCTAGGCGCTAAAACGCATATAATTTAATTTCAACAACTTAAAAAATATTCCAAATATTAGTCAGAGTTATAAGAGATCCGAATGCCATTTTTTCATCTAAAAACGTGCAGCCGTTTCTGAGTGAAGGGCTGTCTCACATAGTGCATGTTCTTAATTTCAAATCAAATTTTAAATCACCTTATATACCGATGAAAAAAAGTTCTTAATTAAAAAGTAAAGCTTTATAATCAGGGAAAGGGTTTTATGGAAATTTTCCTTTTTTTTCTGCTAAAGAGATAAGTATATTGGATTAAGAATGTCCACGATTTAGCTCTCCCTTATTCCATATATACACATTTTCTGTTGCCTTTTTTTGACTATTGTGCTTTAAAAAAAAAGTGATTATAACGAGGAAAAAGCCCTTATTCCTGATAATATAAAAGTGTCATGGTTCCATATTTAAATTGGACACCACTTGCGCACGTTTAGTACATTCAAGGCTGTGTTAAAGCCTGTTCTGTTACAAAAAAAAATCAAGTTTATAATGAAGAAAATCGATGGATAAATAAAGAAGTAATAAGTGGTCATATGAAAATGCGCAAAGATTTTTTCTATGAAAAATGAGCAGGAAAGAATGTTACTCATACGCCATGTACACCTGAAAATGTCTCGAAAACTTATTCATAGAATAAAAAATTACTCGATTCTCGGAATCAGCGAGCAATTCTATATAGGAATTGGATATGTAGTGGCGTCCGTTGAACATTTTTCCTGTAAATCAGTGTTATTTTTCATTTTTTGTCTTCTTTTGCCTTTTTTGCTATTTCAAGTGCCTTTCATTATTTATCCTACGGAATACGGAATCTGGATCCTACGGAATAGTAGTACGCAACTCCCACCACTCGGCTACCGCAGACTCCAAACTCGCTTGCTTACTTCTTGTAGTTAATTCCAGAGATAATTCCGAATTGGGGAATTGATCCGGATCAATGCTGTCCACCTCCATGCTTTTACTGAAAACTGAAGTTTTTTTAAACAAGCTTGAGTGTAGTCTGAATTTCTGAGTAGCTTAATCGGTACACCAACTTTAAGTGCGATTTAATGCGCAGGAAGGTCATTTGCAGTGAATGAATTAAGAAATTGCACGCGATAATTTTTAGTTTCGTCTTGATTGACTACAGTCTTTATTGACGGATTCCCTGTTTCAGTAAGTACCTCCGATCGCAGTTAGTATACGCAATTAGTGTACTAATCTACTAAATCTGAATATCTCTACTCCAGAGCCACCTAGCGAATAAGTTTTATGTGAAAATATTACTCGTCGCACCCAAGTACGCGTTTGTGGTATCCTCAAAATCGGATCATAAATTGCGATTTTTTGAATACCTTGAATTCAGCGCCACCTAATTATAGCAACATTTTCAATACGAATGTGCAAAGCGGGTAGAGTGTCTTGGTAAAAAATATTGCCGTGGCAAGTTTGATATTTCAGTTAGAAATTTTATGGTAAATCTGACAAAAAATTCGCTTTCAATATTTAATAAGGTAAATATTTTATTACTAAATTTGCCTTATTCTATAAAAAAAAAAATGATAACTGTGCATTCATATCACATTTACAGTTTCTTTTCAATTACACCGAACTAGATACTTCACCAACACGCAATTCAATTATTCTTAGCCACTTTCCTCTTAACGACATTTCCTGCCCCGGTTACTACGCTCGCAACTCTATGTAAATACATCGCGTCATCATAAATTTTCGACTAAAATAGCTGAATGTTCTATTTCGCAAGAATAAGAGCCGCAAAGTCAAAATGTGAATATTCACAAATTCAATGGCGACCGCCTTAAGAGCCAACTAAATGGCGACAATTTTACGAATGTCAGCGAATTTCCACAATAGTTTCAAATAACTTAATTGCATTAGTGGAGGTCTTTTGCGGCTTGCGACGGCTGGTATAGCCGTCTGTGCCAAGTCATATTGCATTAGGTATAGATATCCGCAGGGAGTCGTAAATAGTTTTACGAAGTGTTTAATTACTACAGAAAAGGAGATAAATAAAAAAGTTGGGAGAAGTAAACATTTTTCTTTTTAGCAAAGAGATGGGGTGATGTATACCACTAAAAAAAGAAAAGTTAAAATATTGGTAACATTTGAGTGTACTCGACCTTTTGGTTACATTCAAATGCGATGAATAGGCAGCTGTTTTGGCATGGTCCTTCCGCTATATAATGGAGCTTCAACAAGCTCACATAATAGGTGGCTGAGCTAACACGTCCAGGTTATTAATGGCAGGCAATCTGCAATTGAGCCAGCGTCAGTGGAGATGATCAGAGGAAGTCACGAGTACCAGGACATAGGGCGAAAAAAATGCATAAAATATGAGTTTTGGATAGCAGCAGCCATATTTGGATCAGCCATTTCGAATGTCTTGATTCTATCACAATCGAATTCAAAGACCTCCTTTAGGCTTAGTTTTCACAAAAATCTTTAGATAACCGTAGTAGAAATGGTAGCAAATTTCTTAAGAACTGTGCACAATAAACACTTGACTCTAGAAAATTTCTTAGCCATTTCTTGTGCGTCATTTTATATGGAGTTTTTGCTTTTCTTGAGAGCTGAGCTGGATACTAAGCTTTAAATCTAAAATTTATCACCAATAAAATATGGTTGATGGTTTTTTGTATTGAAGTAAGAACACGTGATAACAGAAATCCTAAAATAGCGGAAGTGCTGTATAGTTTAAAAACGTTCGCATAACGACACTTTCTTTTCGATGTGTGTGTCTATTGAGGGCCACCAGCAGGCCACAGTGTCCTTCATGCAGCCATTCAAGGACGGTTGCCTGTGCTGCCGAAGGTAGGACCACCCGAGTGTATTCTGTTGTCTGGGGGGGTCCCACTTCCAGAGTAAGCGCTTGCCTGCGAACGAAATACGGTTGCTCGGCGAGAAGGAAGCTTTCGATGAATAGCCAGACTTGTTTAAGAGCGTGATCCTTTGCAGTTGGGTTTGCCGGATGTTGCGCATAAATTGGTTAGGCAGCTACATCATATTCGGCATCCAAGCACACCTCACCTTGGTCAAACTCAACATCCGGGCCTACGGGAAGTCGTGATTGAGAGTCTGCGTTATAATGCTGATCTGTTTGGCTATATCGTATAGTATACCGATAGGACATGAGTAGTAATGCTCAGCGCATTAGGCATGGTGTTGCTCATCAGGGCTGAATATCGTCACGAGCATTTAGTGATCTGTGAACAATGTAAACTGGCAGCCAAATATAATAGAGGACGCATCTTTTCATATCTGACTGTAACATATTTGGTGGAGGTAAAGCCTCTCAGATGCGAACGCGATGTACTTTTCGGACCCATCTGGCATTTTATGCGATACAACAGCTCCTATTACATGCGAAAATGCGTCGGTTGCCAAAATAATAGGTAACAGCCCGCCGAAATTAATTAGCAAAGATGCTGCACTCAACTTGTGCTTAAGAGCTAAAAAAGGCTTTAACCACAACCATAACCATAAAGATAATCAAAACGATAACCATGACCATAGCCATAATCTTAACCATAACCATAACCAGAACCATACAATAACCATAAACAGAACCATAACGAAAACGATAACTATATCCATGAACATAACAATAAAAATAACCAGAACCGTAACCATAACCATAAGCACAACCACAACCATAGCCATAACCATAACCCTAACCATACCATAACCATAACCACAACCATAACCAAATCCATAACTATAACCAGACCATAGCCATAATCTTAACCATAATTATAACCATAACCAAAACGATAACCATAACCATAAGCATAACCATAACCAAAACCATAACCATAGCCATAGTCGTAACCATAAAAATAAATATAACCAAAATCATAACCATAAAAATAACCATATCCATGATCATAACCACCATACCCATAACCATAACCAAAACCAATACCATTACCACAACCACAACCATAACCAAATCCATAACTATTACCATAACCATCAAAATAACCACACCATAATCTTAATCATAACCATAACCATAACCATAACCAAAACGATAACCATAACCAAAACCATAACTATAGCCATAATCATAACCATAAAAATAACTATAACCCATAGCCATAACCATAACCATAACCATAACCAAAACCATTACCATAACCATAACCATAACCATAACCATAACCAGAACCTAGACCATAACCATAACCCGAACTATGGTCATAATTGGTAATATCCAACCCTCCTTTATAATATTCCTTCATCCTGAAAACTCGTTGGCAAACTGTATGTAAAATGCACTGGTATAACCTACATGTTACGTACATATGTACTTATGTATCTACTAAGCATTTCAACAAAATATGTAGCTGATAGCACGTTGTTGACAACCAACAGACAATATTGTCGATTCGACACCAGCAATCAAATTAGAGCTCCGTTGATGCCAGAGGCTGCCAATTCAATGGGGTAAATAATCAACTTCGTTGTCGATGCCAAATCAAATCGTTTGTCCATATGTATGCATGTATGTTAGGGTGGTCCTTAAATGTGGGATGCAAATTTTTTACATCAGATTTCCAAAGCCTCAACCCCTACGTCGATGCTACTATAGTCGAAGATATCACATAAATTTTGGTCACGATGGGAGATGGTTAAGGCATGTCGCACAGGGGTCAAAGTTTAGATTACCCTATGAAGGCGTCTTAACCGACTCCAGTCGGGACCAAAATTTTTATTTTATATCTTCCATTTTAGTAGATAGTATCGATTTTGGGTATTAAATGAAAAAAATATTTTTAATTTAATTGGCCTTTGACCCCTTGACGACACGCCTTAACCGACTCCAATATCTTCGACTATGGAAGTATCAGTTTTGGGTATTAAATGAAAAAAATTAATTTTAATTTTTTGAATCTCCATAGTGGAATCTGAACTTTTCCTCCTGTACGACGCGCCTTAACCGTCTCCAATCGGAAAAGAAATTTATATGTGATATCTATGACCGTGGTATTACCGATTGATAAGGTGAAACTGGAAAAAAATCCTTCATTTGATATTTTTTTAGAACCACCCTAATGCATTTAGTTCAGAAGACAAAAGCTGTAGCGGCAACAATCGCAATAAATGCTACAACTGGTAACAATTGCCAATAATTTGCCGTTGTCGAAAGCTTAGGACATATAGCTGACAACTGACAATTTATATTTGCATATATTAACGGTAAATCGCAAATGTCTCCGATACATTAGAAATAAATGCAATGCAGTGATTCATGATGGACTCTGATTGCGGACTAATTGGCATCATTTATGCGCGGAAGTAGATGTTTGAAAATATACATAGCTTGGAACATGATTGCTGATAAATTAATCCTTAGCTGAAGACATAAAGTGATGCGAATAAAATTGTATTACCATAGCAAAAATCAAGGCAATTGTTTTCGTTTTGTTTATACTACCAACATTTTTTGCACTTATTACAAAAATAGTGTTTTTTTTTTAATCATAAGTGGCTTACTCACTTAATTCATTTTATAGTTCGCCACTGCGTATACGCAACCTCGTACTTCCCCAAAAGTGCGCTCGCCAAATTTGATGGAATTTAAGGGCTTTTCCATACATACATTCTTACATTCACATGCATGAATGTAAATAGGGTTACGATTCGCCAACTCACATTTCAACAATTTCACACTCCATTCAGTCAGTCAGCATACAGGAAAAAATTTAAATCGACAAATGAATGGCATTCAATATATCGAAATACACTCCAAATGATGCATGCTACATAAAAAAAATACACATACATATGTACAAATATACATTTACACATTTACAACCTTGCATATCAGCAAACGAAAAATAGTTGCTATATTTTCATTTCGCTTGTTGCTTCATTCTTTATTCTCGTCCACTACTTTTTGCTACTTTGGAAATGCTACAAAGCAACAATTCCTTACTTAAAATGCAATAAAATTGCTTGCATTCCAATTTTTTCTCTTTTTCTTCCCTTCTATATTTACTCTGCGTTTGTGTGTATGTGAACAAGCACATGTTGCTTTATTCCATTAAAACTTTCATGCATCATTTAGTGCATAGCGAGGAAGCCAGTGTTACTTCTCGGTCAATCCGACAGTTCAACAGTCATAAATCAAAATCAATCACGGCTATGTGCGCCACTATACAACTACTGTTGCATTTTAATGCTTATATGTACTTTATGTTAGATTTTGTTATTTTTAGAATCGTCTTTGTTATTTGTGTGAAAAACCTATTTAGTTATTCTTAGCCTAAAGCTGGTTTCATTGGCGACAACGATATTTCAAAGGAAAACGGAACTGAGGGAAGACTACACGGTCAAAAATTTGGGTTTAATTTTTAAACCGCGCTGGGACTACTGCCTTTTTTAAACTTTTATAGTCTACTTTTTAAACCAGTCAATAGTTTTACGCAATTTTTAATATATTCTGGTTTAAATTTTAGCCCAAAAAGTTCGTGGTTTAAAAATCAAACCAAAATGTTTTAATTCTAGTTTCTAGGTTTCATATATAGAAAATTTGGTTTAAAATCTAAACCGAAATAGAATATGTTGCACAGCGAATTGTGGTGTTGATTCAAACTCAACATATGAAAGCACATTTACATGCGTGGCTGTAGCTGAGTGTGCAAAGATGCTTGATACAATTGGTTGCTACCAAGGCTGTCCGGGTTCAATCCCAACCAGACGGAGCATGAAATTTAAGATTGTTTTTTTTTTTATTCTTAATTATGAAAATGTTTGGGTTTAACATTTAAACCGAATTGTTTAAATTCTAAACCCAACATATGTGCTCTCTTTTTTTTAAACTTGGAAGGTTTGTATTTGAAACTGAATTTAGTTTGGTCATATATGTAGTCCAAAAAGTTTAAAATTAAAACCGAAATTTTTAACCGTGTACCAGCTCACGGCTAAGCAAATACTCCTGTGGATACCATCGAACTTTGGATTTTGCTCACCGCAAACATTATAGTTATCCAGTTAGTGAAAATAACCAGACTTAGAAATTCTGATGCAATGATTGGAGCAAAGCAATGATCAGCTAATTAAAAGATGTCGCACGAAATCTGGCTGCTTGCATCGAAAAAGGGAAAGTTAAAATGGCCAATACTGTCAAAATCTAATAGTTATTCCAAAACTAAGAGTTAGGCAAAGGCAGTGGATCACTAACTGTGCTGAATTTTTTACAGCTAAAGGACCGAAATTCAGACATCAGAATTGCCATGGATGTAGTTAATGAGAACTTAGCTTTGTTGTTCACCTGGTATGCACAACGATAGCACCAGCGATTCTTAAGGCCTGATTATGACAACTTAACGTAACTTATAGGCTGTCACTTAAAAAGTCTCTTAAATGGATCTTGCTTATATTTGAACAGGGAAAACTTAACGCAACGCCCAAGTCTATTTTATTTAGATTTTCTAAGTTCTCACACCGAAGGAGCTGCGGATAAAAGTCTTAAATACATACATATCTATGAAAACTTCTTGCCAAATTTGCTTTGAAAGCAAAAATTTCTTCTTTCTTCAATCATGCTGCCATTGCGCTGCACTTTGGCAGAGTTAATTGTTATTACTATAGTCAATTTGTTTAAAAAATATAATCACCAAAAGTTAAAAGTACAATTTACAAACCGCAGTGATAACAATACAGTTAGCAAAGTTGACTTACATGAAATAAACCACCAACACCGCTACCACCACGATCTATATGCATATATATGTATGTATGTATATTAGGGTGTTTTTTCGGCGACTCCTTTTTTTCGACTCCCAACTCGAAATTTCGTGTGAAATACCTAAAGAGCTAAAGAAAATATATAAATCACAAACTTGTAGGACATTCAATTTCCTACAGAAAAGTTATAAAACACTAAATCGCTTACATCGATATTTCTTTGTCGTCTTAAATGGTTAAATAAATAATTCGAAATTATTATTGGAAGTCTTCTAAAAAGAAGCAGAGTTCTCCGATCGAAAGATATTGATTTTCAAGAATTTTATACAATTCGTACGAAAACTTTTTTTCCCCCATATAAAATACATGGACAACTTTGAGCGCTTTGAGCGAACTTTTAAATATTTTTTGAATTCACAATAAAACAAGTAATTCTTAAGCAAAAAACAAAACCGACTTCAATTCTCATATAAAAATTTAAGATTATAGTTAATTTAATTTAAACCAAATTAGTATGAGACCACCTGTGAGGTAAAAACTTTCCTGTAAAAAATTAAAAAAGAACTATACAAATCGGTTAACGTAGTTCAAAGTTATGCAGTAACATACATAAAAAAAATCCGACGAACTGATAACATTCTCCTTTTTGTGAATTCGGTTAAAAAGGTGTATAATTTTCGATATAGAACCATCCTGGGCGGTGAAAGTATTAAAATTGCAACTCATCCACCCTAATGAACATATTAAAAAAGCTTCAACTTAAAATGAGCAAACGACGATGGTGAAGAAGAAAAACTTTTCATATGCCATTAAAACTATGGCGTAAGCAGATATTGAAGCACCAGCGTTCTGTATGTATGTTTATACATATATATATATATATGTATGTACTTATATTCGTAAGCTATTATAAAATAAATAAGTAGAAGCTTATACTCACACTTCGAGGTATGAAAAAGTTGCGAGTGAAACAACAACTCAACTATTTACCACAATACAGCAAACTCATTACCGCAACGATTGCAAGAGTACACACGTACATACATACATACGCTCTAACGAATTCGAAAAGTACAAGTACATACTTATATAATGAGGCCATGCAGGAAAAAAGAGAGGCTGAAAAATTACAGCCTGGAAGGGCGGAGCTGATAAATTCACTTAAATTTTCGTTTATATTACAATTTTCAAAATGGCGGAAATGTTTTTCAAGCCTTCTTAGTAGAAAAGCAATCCATTTTCACATTATAAAAGTTATACTGAAATTCCTGAAATTTTTCTTACCGGCATCCCATATCATAAATAAACTAACTATAAGTATCTACACACATACATGCATATATATATATGTATATATATTTATATGCATCTGATAGCAGCAAAGATATTCGAGTGCTGTGCAAGAACTTACGACATTATCACCGAGTTGCATACGAAAAAAAAAAGTTTAAAGTTTGCAAAAAAGTTCTTAAAATACGTGCAGATAACAGAAGATCAAGGCAATAAGTGCAAGCAAACTTTTGTAGTTATTCTTATGAATACATACTTGCATACATAGGTACATACATACGTACATATACACTGATTTGCAAACATAACAGCCCGATAATATATGTATGTAGGTATATAAAAACTTTGGCACTATAAATACTTATAGGCATACATATCTCCATAGTTGTGGGATTTTTCTTAAGTAGAAAAAATAGTAAACTTGAAGAAAGCAACAGCAAAAGGAAATAAATACTCTTAGCACTTAAAATGTGTGCAACTGGCAAAACTTTTAATTGGCATCGTTTGTTGATGATTTTATTGTCGTTGACATTTATTGAGTTTGTATTCTATTTCTTTTATTTTTGCTGTATTTTACTGCACTGAAGATGATCTACTTGACATGTTTGTTAAGTTACATAATTGTAGGTGTATAATTTTTTGGGTCAAGTGTGTTCCATGAGGCTTCTTTTCTTCAGGAGACTGCATTTGTGGTGTGCTCTTCTTAATTCGGAAAAAAAAACTATTTTATTGTTGATATAAGTATGTATGTAGGTACATACATAGGTGAAGCAGCCGTCTTGATATATATACTAACATATTATGTATATATGTACATAATTCTATTAGTTTTCGTACCTGATCTGTGGTGGATTTAATCAATATGCCCCGGAGTTTGGAAACCCGTATGATATGACTGCATTTCTGAGGAAGAGAAGAGTTGAAGTTGAGGAGGGAATAATTTATTCATAGGAAAATCTGCATGCTCAGGTAAAGATCAATCGCTATATACGAGTGATAGAAGCTTCCTCAGCCACCAGTGGGAGTTTGACTCATTTTCTACGCTGACGATTTGTATCTGGCAATGACTTTGATAGCACAGGCCTACAAAGGTTTCTCGCTTAAAAACTAATTAGCTATTTGGTAAGGTATTAGGGTGTTCGATTATTTGCCTTTTTTCCAAAACCGGTTTTCGAGTTATTCGAAAAATTGCAATTAGGAAAATAAGCGGTTCCCGATTTTGAAATTAAGAAAGACCCGATAAACCGGTCTTATCTTACATGGTTTTATGCAGTGAAAATGATTATTTTGCTTTTTACTCATGCCCAAAAATTACAATAAAACTATTAACACTAAAGATAGATTTTATTTAGAAAATAGCAAAGCAAATTAAGTTTTCAATTTTTTGTTAGATGAAAATTAAAACAAATAAAAATCAGTGAAAAATTCACGCTTGGTAATATCTTAACCTTTTTAACACTTTATCGCATTTTTTTAACTTTATTCGGAATTGAGTAGTGCTCTTTAGGAATGTCAATCGCGGGACCCCGGGATCCCGGCCTTTTTTAGGTCCCAAAAATCCCGGGACTCTTGGCAAATAATCACGGGATTTTCGGGATTTGTAATTCGCACTGATGGAACAGAAACTTCATTTTCTTGACCAGTATTGGCTATATTTCTTTTTTATTTAATAATTAATATTTTTTATAAATGTCTAGCTCATCTATATATATAAAAATGGTGTGAAAAATGTATAGTAATTCATCAATTGAGAACGGTTGGGCCGATTTGGCTAAATTTTTTTTTCAGTTGTTTGTAATTACCAGGAGAAGGTTTTTACGAAAGAAAATTTTGGGAAAACCCTCCGGTGGACCAGGGACCGATCTATTCGAAAAAATCTTATTATGGTCCGATTTGCTTAAACTTTGGTACGTAGGTAGCGTTTTGCCTATGTTAGCATATAGGATCCTTTTTTTCCGGGAAGTGGACCAGGGACTGATCTATTCGAAAAAATCGTAGTTATGGTCCGATTTGCTTAAAATTT
>NW_023462296.1:0-19844 GCF_013731165.1 Rhagoletis pomonella
ATTGTCCGTTTATTGGCGTATACTTATCTACTTATGTATATATATATATGTATTTATGTACATACATATGTACATAGCTATGTGCGAAAATGAAAAGTTGCAAATAAAGCTTTTGCTTTTGCCTTCGAACAAAACACATCTATGTATGTATAAGTATAAACTTTTCAAATAAAAGGCAACGAGCTACACACACGCATACAAAAATACAACACCCCTGTGGGGAAAATCTCTAGTACTGAACTGGTGCGCTTCTATTTAGTACCTTTACTAGTTTGCGATAAATCTCTTTTGCACGCAAACAACTGGCGAATTTGACACGGCGATGCCATAGGAATTGGAAATTGTCCCACGCCGCATTACCTTTTCTATAGTTCAGAACCAGTCCTAAACTCTATAGTTCCGAACCAGTTCTAAACTCGACATAAAAAAAGTTATCAGCTGTTTTCAAACAGACTTTTTGGTTTTACCATGATAGCAATTTTTAAATAGTTGCAAAGAAATGTGTTTTCAACCTGAAATCAAATTTGTTCGAATGAATGTAAATCAAATTGGGCATTTGAAAACACGTTTACATACCTTTTGTCTGTAACTGAATTTGCAGAAGTGCTTGCTGTTATTGCTTAGATTCCGTAAGGTCCTAAACTGTTAAAATGTTAACACAAATTTTAGTTTTGTATTACCACGTTACGAAAAAGCATTTGCGAAGTGCAGACTGAAAGCGTATTTGAACGAAAAACTCACCAAGAAAAAATCTGTTTAAGGTAAACAAACCCTCGCAGCATTACTTTTTCGGTAATTCCGAACTAGTTCAAAATTCGCCATATGAGATCTAGTTCGTTCTGCATCCCTTTTTCTATAATTCCGAACTAGTCCTAAATTCGTCATTTTAGATATAGATTTCTAAAAATAAAATTGTTTTTTTAAAGTACCACATCTCGCTGCTTTTGAACTAGTGGCGATCTAGTTACAATCGGCCTCGTTTGGTTTTGGCAATAAAGATCTAGTTTGGAACTATAAATTTGTTTTACCAGTTCGGGGTTTCCCTACAGGGACCTTACTCACACATACTAGCATAAATCGCCTACTACCATGCAGTGAAAAGACAAACCAGTTAGAAAAAATACTAGTTCATTAACTAGTATGTGCCTACCAGTTCGACAATTTCGAAGGTCTTAAGCGTTCAACGACATCTGCCTTTGAATTGCCAAAGCCAAAAATAAAACGCAATTAATTGCTTTTATTACAAATGTCGACTGTGACGTCACGTTTGGACTACTGGTTCTAGTTATAAGATCGCAGGTTCGTGGCCGCTTGGAGGTGGCTAAGGTATTTTAAGTTAAATCAATGGTAAGTCAAAATAATTTTTTCAATTTAAATATAAATAACAAATTTAAAAATCTAATTGCATTGCATAAAATATACATATGGAAAGAAATGCTTGTACCATATAAAAAAAATTAAAGAATATATATTTTTTAATTAAATTTAAAAATTACAATAAAAACCCTAATTATAAAAAAATAACAAAAAATAAATTTAAAAAAATATAAAATTTAAAAATTTTCTCTGCGCCAGGACTTGAACCTGGGACCTCAGGCATACCACCATGCGAGTGCTTTGCTCTGTCGGCCACTGCCACTGTTGGAGCGCCGCGAACTAAAAGGCATACTTATGCTTTTTACGGGGCATGAATTGGCAGACTATCTCATTAACTGGTATGATGCTACTAGTATTTCTACTAGTAGATGCTGATGCATGGCCTGACAATTGACATCTCGTAGGACATCGCAATGTTAAAAATACCAGTCGCTAACATTGAAATAGGATAGAACGTGAACTAGTTGGGCTGAAACGCAGACTGTTAGAATTATATGGGGCATTCACAACGGTGTCGTAAGTGTCGTATTGTTGTATGTCGTAAACTTTAAACGGTTAAAAAGTATATTAAGGGGGTTCGTAAAGTACCATCAAATTCATATTATGTATTTTCGCAGTGTTAAAAAATAGTTGGTTGTAGTTTCAAGTTCTCTAAACATTTATTTAAGCTTTTAAAGTTTACGACAGACAACAATACGACACTTAGGACACCGCTGTGAATCCCTCAATAGTTCACAACTAGTAGCTTTCCCTGCAGGGTAACCATTCAATACGCACAAACAAAGTCATGATCACCTCCTCCTCTTCCACTCAACTCACTATGCTCCTCTTGCGAACGCTTTGAGCTTGTGTGCCTGCTAGTTGAGTGCAAGTTTTCAATTAGAGTTGCATTTTAAACTAGCGTTGGTAAAAAGTTAGGAGTTTTGAGGCGCGCTAGCGGTGTGCTTGTGTGTGTGTTGCAAAAGTGTATAAAGGAGGCTTTTGAATGATTTTTGATTTTTTTTTTGGTTTCTTTAGATGTGGGCGCTTCTTGTGTATATAACTGTGCACCAATGAATTTAGTGCATGTGTGTGCTTTCCTTCATTCGTCATAGAGTAGAATTTTCGCAGCTCAACTGGTGCTTTAAGTGCTTGCCTACATTTAGGAGTTACTTTGTGTGCTGGCAAATTGATTTATAAGCACTTTGTTGGCTGCTGGATTTGACCGAGATTTTTGATGTTGAACGGAACTCAAGTTAAAATTAATAAGTTTCAAATAAATCTCACACTCGCTAAAATGAAAAATTTGAGTAAGGCTTATTGCAAAAAAGTGAAATGTACGTAAGGCGGATTATTTGCATTTAAAAGTATGCAACACTTGTTTCAGAAGAAAATTAGTTGCTAGACTACTACGCAGTTTGTTTTTTGTTAGTGCGTGTACTACAGCGCTATGCGACCGTAAGCCCCGCATTTAGGGTTCGTTCCTATTTCTCATGTTTACGCAATTTGTTAATCTACGTTGCCTCGCTCCTTTGTGGGATTATGATGTCACCAATCCAGGACGGTAATACCTTCGATCCTACGGAGGCTTTCTTTTTGATGTGTAACAATCTTTGCTCTCGGAATTGAGAAAAGTTGCATTAACCCAGTAGCAAATATGTAACTGGTTCTTATGTAACCCAGCGAAAAATCTGTAATTCTTCATTAGGAACAGCCTGCGCGTACTGCTGTTGCCAGTGGTTATAGTATTTGGTAAGATAATTCCACAACTCAAGTATAACCATCTACAAAATTTCGTTGCTTAGTTTAAGGCATACGCTCTGCAGTAGTGTACTGATTAAAATTAAGGCGGAAATCTGAAATAAATTATTATACATAGGTTTTTGTTGTGTAAACTCTTTGCTCCCTGTATTAGAAAAATTTGCGTAAGCCGTCACGCTTAAACCAAGACGAATTCACAAGTACTAGTACCAATGAAAACAAATCCACTGCTCGTTGATGTAGTTCGGGACCATTTTGGAACTAGTTCGTGACTTTTCCCCGATCATTTTGGGACTAGTTCGGATCCAGTTAAGGACATTTTTTGGACTTGTTGAGCACTTTTTCAGCACCATTTCGGGGCTTTTTCGGGCCTACTTCCGGACGAGTTCGGGACAAGAACAGAACTTTTCGGGTCTTGTTCTAGACCATTTCGGATCTAGTTTGCGACTAGTCCGAGACCATTCGGAACTAAATAGTCCAATATATTTGCTGGTCTAGTTCAGGACTTTTTCGGTATCATTTCGGGACTAGCTCAGGAGTTTCGGGAACATTTCGAGACTAGTAGCAGACAAATGTTTACACACCAAATTTCATGAGTACCTGGTACTAACGCTTTTTTCCCCGACGATTTTCTACTTTCCACTTTTTCGATGCAAGAAAATTTCAGCGCTTTTAGCTTGTTAACGTGTAACAGGGCTTAAGGGCTTATGGTGGGCCTCTTTAGTGGTCTAACCGTGCAAAAATATTCGAATTTATGTTCCAGTATGCCTTAATGAGTTCTCTGCTCTTATGTAATAGGCAAATAAACTGAGTATCCGTAAGCTGTCACCTCAGTGGAATCTGAGTCACTTATTCAAGAAACGATGTCGATTCGCTCATCCACGAAAAGTTCGTAAGGCGGCCAGGGCAAGACTCTACCTTCCTCCCGTCAAATCATGAAATGAACACACCGGCCGTTCTTGGCAATGTAGTTCTAAGACAGTTAGCAACCCAGCCCAGAAATACGTGCGAGTTAAAGTTACTTCCGTTACTTTTTGTTGGATACCCAAATTATAATATTTTAGTCGACCTACATACATTTATTTATATTAAAATAATTTTCGATTTTTTATAAGCGGCAGCCCTATTCAACAATAGGTGTAGATTACAGATTTTTCCAAAAACATTCCATTAAGCACATCAGTAATGTAATACGTTATCTAACTTATAAATGTACTTGATTTTAGCTTTGAAATGGGTGGCAACACTATTTAAAAACTTTTCAGAACTAAAGGTTATTCAAAAATCTTCCGTTTAAAATAGATGTGGATTAAAGTTTTTTCATTAGGAACATCGATAATGTATCTTTTTACCTACCTTATATACATATGCAATTAATTAATCTTAGTTTATAGACGGGTGGCAACCCTAATTAAAAATATGTAAGTACTGAATTTGGTTTAAATATCTTCCATTTGATATGCATATTGTAGTAATAAACAAGGTTGCATTTTTTAACCACGTTTTGCAAATTTTTATAAAGTTGGCAACCCTGTTCCAAAGTATTTTTTTGGAGTTCTCTTAAACATTTTTCGTTTTAGTATAGAAATTCAAATACAAAATTGAGCCCTCAAATTATTTAAAATTTCCAGATGTCTGGCAATTCTGTTTTTAAATTTTTTTACAGAATTCAAATCGGTTAAGCCACGGTTTGGGCAAGCACAACCGTAATACGAAAGATATTTAATTTATATATACATATGTACGGTAAGTATGTCTGTATATATATATATAGATTTCCCTGTTATGACAACGATAGTAAAATCTAAAAATATTCTAACTATTTAACGATTTTAAGTAGTAAATTTTGATGGTCACATAAGATCGATATATGTAGATAACCTTCTGTTATGTCGTCCATATAAATGTAAGCAAGTACAGCCTCTTTTTCACAACACCGATTTTTTAACACTGAACGTTTTAAGAACAATTTGTATAGGAGTTTCCATTAAGTTGATAGACTTTCTGCAAAAATTGTTTTTTGTTTCATTAAAAATTAAATTTGTGTGCAAAAAAAAAGTTAAAATAAACACCTTCTAGAGTTTTTGTCTAGAATTTTAAATTATGCAATGAAAATTTACTGGAAACCAATGAAACAAGAAATATAATTCTTCTTTTATTTTTAGTAAACTTAGTTTAAAAGTCCTTATTTGAAGTCAGCCGCAAACTAAAATATGCGCGCTGGTAAACATGCGGAAATTTTTTGGAAATTTTTTTCCACTTTGCTTGGTAAATAATGAATGAAAAT
Organism: Rhagoletis pomonella; assembly: GCF_013731165.1. Taxonomy (NCBI): domain Eukaryota; kingdom Metazoa; phylum Arthropoda; class Insecta; order Diptera; family Tephritidae; genus Rhagoletis; species Rhagoletis pomonella. The sequence continues at coordinate 5,405 of NW_023462296.1, forward strand.
TTGAATAGAAATTATATGGAATAAGTTTTTTGGGCAACACATATGATTTTAGCAATTCCCATGAATGTAAAACCGCACAAAAAAACAACAAACAAAAAGACTACATCAAAAATGCCCACAAATGAAAAGCATAAATTACGCTGATGAATATAAATTCCAGCGTGCGCGCAAACACAGCTAACAAAAACATATTTCATGCAAATGAATCAAGTAACAGCGGCAAAAATTTGTGCTGCAACAGCCAATTTTATTCTAATAAGGCTACCAAAACAACCGAAGCAAAGCAAACACGCGCCAACCTACCACAACTTTTGACTACGACAATCTGCGTGAATACGGCAGCGCCGTAATTGTATGCTGCAGCAACAATTCACACACATTTAGTGCATAGACGGACAAGCTAGCGTACACAGTGCACAGCAGACAAAAGTGAATTTCGTTGACAACCAAAAGTAACTAAAAATTACCTGTTTTGTAACTCACTAAGCGCTAACTTAAATGCGATTACATTGCGGCAAAGGTTAAACAAAATTCATTTAACACCTCGGCGTTACCTCCGGTGCAAGCTCACTCTTTCTCCACCGACCACCGATTGCTAACAAAGTTTCGGTGATAAACAAGCAGCTGATTAAACTTGTCAATTTTGATGTAAAATGTGTTGATCACACACACACACACACACACACCATACAGTCACACCTTCAAATGTTGTTTTTACAGGTGAGTCGGGCATCGTTTCCCGCACAGCCACAACTACAGCCAGTGTTGCCACGCATAGGCTTTTCCTACCAAAACTGGTAGGTTTTTTCCATTTGATTTTGGTAGGCTCCATGACAATGAGTAATAGTTATTTGCGAAAAATAGAAACATTTTAGCAACCTTACACGAATAATTCGTACAACGGCGACCGCAAACATGTAAATATACCTGAGTCCTAAGTACAAACTTATACCCTTATTATTGACAATATACAATATGAACATCCATATATAATTTATGGCGTACTTGGACCAAGATTCTAGAAAACTCTGCCAATGGGCTCGTACCCAACCATGTTCCCAGGTGGAGGTCTTCGCAATCGAAGTCTGTGTTCACGAATGTCATCGTAGAAGGCAAATGAGGTCAGAGAAAATATTATTTCGGATATTTAGATAGCTTTAAAGGCCTTAGACTCTTTTAAAATGGCATCAAGGCTTGTGAACTCTTGAAACACCTGGGAGCCTACAATAGCGTAATGCTGTGGTGGGTTCCGGGACATGAAGAGTTTAAAGGCAACGAAGGGGCTGACTCTCTCGCAAATCGTGGAGACCAAATGCGCCTACATGGTCCCGAGCTATTCTGTGGTACATCTAAAGGATTCACTGCAGACCCACTTAGCAGCTAGCTGGGAATAAGCTCAGATTGTTGCCCACTGGCGGAAGTCAAAGATAATAAGGCAATCAAAGAGATTCATAGGTCCTTCCAGGCGGAACTCTGAAAGACAGCTTGAACTTAGAACTCGTACTGGCTACCAGACGTTAACGTACAATTTGAATTAAATGGGTATTTCTGTACAGACGGACTGTAGGTTTTGTGGGCTGGTGAAGGAAACTCCACAGTACATTCTATGTATATCTTCTTAGGTCGCAGCGCGTGTCTCTCCGACTTAATAATAATAAAAATATCGTCACTAGACACGAATGAAGACGCGCGAGAGTTTTGACGGCGAAAAAGGACGCGTGAAAAAATTTTACGAAAAAATACGCTTGAAAAAATTTCGGCGAAGAAAGACGGACTCAACATCATTCCGGATAAACTCTTTGGAGAATTCGTATACTGTTTTACACTCGCAAACATAGTTGACCGCAAAAATAAGTTTATGCGTCTTTCTTCGTCGTCAAAGGGGTTAACGCGTCTTTCTTTGCCGACACCTATGTTAAGAGTCCTTCTTCGCCGAATTTTTTTTTTAAGCATCTTTTTTGCTGTCAACTTTTGAGCTAGCGTTTTTATATGTATCTACCCAGCTAGCAAAATTGACAGAAATCTGGTAGATATCCGTCAGACTCATCGGCAAAAAAGTCAGAAATCTTTATGATTTTGGCCGAAATCGGTCAGAGAAACGTGTGGAGAAGCTGACAGGAAGTCTAACCGACACGACGTGGGGAATTCTTATTTAATTACCGACGATTCTGACGGATACCTAACAGATGTCTGCCCAAATATTCATGGAAAATAAGAATTATCAGACGTGTATGCCCGAAATGGAACATAATTCGATCAGTCATATCGGATAAGAAAATAAGTAAAATTCTCCCGACACTTCGCCCAGAAATCTGTACGAACCCTATAAGACTTGTCTAAATAGTCAACTTTTTATTCCGACTTGTCTGATATCAGAAATTGTCTGGCAAATGTGCTAGCTGGGTAGTGACGATATGTAGTATGTATGTGTAAAGAGACATACATTTGGATAAGTCTGTACAGTAAAATGAATTGTTATACGCAGTTAATTTTTTTTTTTTTTTTGTACTAGCTGTGTTTTAGTTTTACTAAATGTTATGTTATCTATGTTTTTAATAAATTTGACATTAAAAAAAAAAATATTAAAAGCTCAAAAAAATGTTTGGTAGGTTTTGGTTGGTTATGGTAGGAAATTTTGGTAGGAAAAAAAATTTGTCTGTGGCAACACTGACTACAGCTACAGCTTTGCACTCGTAAATTCGCATGTGTTAATGTCATCATTTCGCGGCTGCCTAGGGCCGTTGCATGCAGCAACTAAGTAAGTCGCCACATAGTAGCGGCCTAATTAATTTAACACCTGTTGATGCGGTGTGAAGCGCATTTGAATTGGCAATGGCTAACGTAGTCGAGAGCAGGTGTGCAGTAGCAGTGGCAGTGCCGTTGGTGGAGGCGTTTGAGTTGTTAGTTTCTACTAAGTTGTTGTTTATGCTGTCAACTAAAGTTTTTTGTTTTTGTTTTCTGTTTTCGCTATTAGCAGCATTTGTTAGGAGGTGTAGATGGCTTTTAGCAACTAAACAGATCCATTGAAAATGTAAATTTTACGGCATATTTTTTCAATGTATTTTATACAGATTTTGGTTTTAAAATGTACAGAACACCGTGAAACAATTTAAGTCGTTAAAGATTTTGTTCCCCTCATCCATTTCTTTGAGAGTGGGTTAAATGGTCCACCTTTTCTTTCCAAATAATTAATCTTCCATGTAATTTTATGTCTAAATCAATTTTCAACAGAATTCTTGTATTTAAAGACCTATAGCAGCGATGCCCACGCCATAGAACAAAAGAGCTGGCTAACACTTTACAACCAAATTAAAAAAGTTACTGCTCCTAGGCCACCCTGGAGAAGTGAAACTTTCGTTACATATCTAGTTTGTTTCATAACCTAGTTAATAAAACTAGTGAACCCGCTAGGCGCTAAAACGCATATAATTTAATTTCAACAACTTAAAAAATATTCCAAATATTAGTCAGAGTTATAAGAGATCCGAATGCCATTTTTTCATCTAAAAACGTGCAGCCGTTTCTGAGTGAAGGGCTGTCTCACATAGTGCATGTTCTTAATTTCAAATCAAATTTTAAATCACCTTATATACCGATGAAAAAAGTTCTTAATTAAAAAGTAAAGCTTTATAATCAGGGAAAGGGTTTTATGGAAATTTTCCTTTTTTTCTGCTAAAGAGATAAGTATATTGGATTAAGAATGTCCACGATTTAGCTCTCCCTTATTCCATATATACACATTTTCTGTTGCCTTTTTTTGACTATTGTGCTTTAAAAAAAAAGTGATTATAACGAGGAAAAAGCCCTTATTCCTGATAATATAAAAGTGTCATGGTTCCATATTTAAATTGGACACCACTTGCGCACGTTTAGTACATTCAAGGCTGTGTTAAAGCCTGTTCTGTTACAAAAAAAAATCAAGTTTATAATGAAGAAAATCGATGGATAAATAAAGAAGTAATAAGTGGTCATATGAAAATGCGCAAAGATTTTTTCTATGAAAAATGAGCAGGAAAGAATGTTACTCATACGCCATGTACACCTGAAAATGTCTCGAAAACTTATTCATAGAATAAAAAATTACTCGATTCTCGGAATCAGCGAGCAATTCTATATAGGAATTGGATATGTAGTGGCGTCCGTTGAACATTTTTCCTGTAAATCAGTGTTATTTTTCATTTTTTGTCTTCTTTTGCCTTTTTTGCTATTTCAAGTGCCTTTCATTATTTATCCTACGGAATACGGAATCTGGATCCTACGGAATAGTAGTACGCAACTCCCACCACTCGGCTACCGCAGACTCCAAACTCGCTTGCTTACTTCTTGTAGTTAATTCCAGAGATAATTCCGAATTGGGGAATTGATCCGGATCAATGCTGTCCACCTCCATGCTTTTACTGAAAACTGAAGTTTTTTTAAACAAGCTTGAGTGTAGTCTGAATTTCTGAGTAGCTTAATCGGTACACCAACTTTAAGTGCGATTTAATGCGCAGGAAGGTCATTTGCAGTGAATGAATTAAGAAATTGCACGCGATAATTTTTAGTTTCGTCTTGATTGACTACAGTCTTTATTGACGGATTCCCTGTTTCAGTAAGTACCTCCGATCGCAGTTAGTATACGCAATTAGTGTACTAATCTACTAAATCTGAATATCTCTACTCCAGAGCCACCTAGCGAATAAGTTTTATGTGAAAATATTACTCGTCGCACCCAAGTACGCGTTTGTGGTATCCTCAAAATCGGATCATAAATTGCGATTTTTTGAATACCTTGAATTCAGCGCCACCTAATTATAGCAACATTTTCAATACGAATGTGCAAAGCGGGTAGAGTGTCTTGGTAAAAAATATTGCCGTGGCAAGTTTGATATTTCAGTTAGAAATTTTATGGTAAATCTGACAAAAAATTCGCTTTCAATATTTAATAAGGTAAATATTTTATTACTAAATTTGCCTTATTCTATAAAAAAAAAAATGATAACTGTGCATTCATATCACATTTACAGTTTCTTTTCAATTACACCGAACTAGATACTTCACCAACACGCAATTCAATTATTCTTAGCCACTTTCCTCTTAACGACATTTCCTGCCCCGGTTACTACGCTCGCAACTCTATGTAAATACATCGCGTCATCATAAATTTTCGACTAAAATAGCTGAATGTTCTATTTCGCAAGAATAAGAGCCGCAAAGTCAAAATGTGAATATTCACAAATTCAATGGCGACCGCCTTAAGAGCCAACTAAATGGCGACAATTTTACGAATGTCAGCGAATTTCCACAATAGTTTCAAATAACTTAATTGCATTAGTGGAGGTCTTTTGCGGCTTGCGACGGCTGGTATAGCCGTCTGTGCCAAGTCATATTGCATTAGGTATAGATATCCGCAGGGAGTCGTAAATAGTTTTACGAAGTGTTTAATTACTACAGAAAAGGAGATAAATAAAAAAGTTGGGAGAAGTAAACATTTTTCTTTTTAGCAAAGAGATGGGGTGATGTATACCACTAAAAAAAGAAAAGTTAAAATATTGGTAACATTTGAGTGTACTCGACCTTTTGGTTACATTCAAATGCGATGAATAGGCAGCTGTTTTGGCATGGTCCTTCCGCTATATAATGGAGCTTCAACAAGCTCACATAATAGGTGGCTGAGCTAACACGTCCAGGTTATTAATGGCAGGCAATCTGCAATTGAGCCAGCGTCAGTGGAGATGATCAGAGGAAGTCACGAGTACCAGGACATAGGGCGAAAAAAATGCATAAAATATGAGTTTTGGATAGCAGCAGCCATATTTGGATCAGCCATTTCGAATGTCTTGATTCTATCACAATCGAATTCAAAGACCTCCTTTAGGCTTAGTTTTCACAAAAATCTTTAGATAACCGTAGTAGAAATGGTAGCAAATTTCTTAAGAACTGTGCACAATAAACACTTGACTCTAGAAAATTTCTTAGCCATTTCTTGTGCGTCATTTTATATGGAGTTTTTGCTTTTCTTGAGAGCTGAGCTGGATACTAAGCTTTAAATCTAAAATTTATCACCAATAAAATATGGTTGATGGTTTTTTGTATTGAAGTAAGAACACGTGATAACAGAAATCCTAAAATAGCGGAAGTGCTGTATAGTTTAAAAACGTTCGCATAACGACACTTTCTTTTCGATGTGTGTGTCTATTGAGGGCCACCAGCAGGCCACAGTGTCCTTCATGCAGCCATTCAAGGACGGTTGCCTGTGCTGCCGAAGGTAGGACCACCCGAGTGTATTCTGTTGTCTGGGGGGTCCCACTTCCAGAGTAAGCGCTTGCCTGCGAACGAAATACGGTTGCTCGGCGAGAAGGAAGCTTTCGATGAATAGCCAGACTTGTTTAAGAGCGTGATCCTTTGCAGTTGGGTTTGCCGGATGTTGCGCATAAATTGGTTAGGCAGCTACATCATATTCGGCATCCAAGCACACCTCACCTTGGTCAAACTCAACATCCGGGCCTACGGGAAGTCGTGATTGAGAGTCTGCGTTATAATGCTGATCTGTTTGGCTATATCGTATAGTATACCGATAGGACATGAGTAGTAATGCTCAGCGCATTAGGCATGGTGTTGCTCATCAGGGCTGAATATCGTCACGAGCATTTAGTGATCTGTGAACAATGTAAACTGGCAGCCAAATATAATAGAGGACGCATCTTTTCATATCTGACTGTAACATATTTGGTGGAGGTAAAGCCTCTCAGATGCGAACGCGATGTACTTTTCGGACCCATCTGGCATTTTATGCGATACAACAGCTCCTATTACATGCGAAAATGCGTCGGTTGCCAAAATAATAGGTAACAGCCCGCCGAAATTAATTAGCAAAGATGCTGCACTCAACTTGTGCTTAAGAGCTAAAAAAGGCTTTAACCACAACCATAACCATAAAGATAATCAAAACGATAACCATGACCATAGCCATAATCTTAACCATAACCATAACCAGAACCATACAATAACCATAAACAGAACCATAACGAAAACGATAACTATATCCATGAACATAACAATAAAAATAACCAGAACCGTAACCATAACCATAAGCACAACCACAACCATAGCCATAACCATAACCCTAACCATACCATAACCATAACCACAACCATAACCAAATCCATAACTATAACCAGACCATAGCCATAATCTTAACCATAATTATAACCATAACCAAAACGATAACCATAACCATAAGCATAACCATAACCAAAACCATAACCATAGCCATAGTCGTAACCATAAAAATAAATATAACCAAAATCATAACCATAAAAATAACCATATCCATGATCATAACCACCATACCCATAACCATAACCAAAACCAATACCATTACCACAACCACAACCATAACCAAATCCATAACTATTACCATAACCATCAAAATAACCACACCATAATCTTAATCATAACCATAACCATAACCATAACCAAAACGATAACCATAACCAAAACCATAACTATAGCCATAATCATAACCATAAAAATAACTATAACCCATAGCCATAACCATAACCATAACCATAACCAAAACCATTACCATAACCATAACCATAACCATAACCATAACCAGAACCTAGACCATAACCATAACCCGAACTATGGTCATAATTGGTAATATCCAACCCTCCTTTATAATATTCCTTCATCCTGAAAACTCGTTGGCAAACTGTATGTAAAATGCACTGGTATAACCTACATGTTACGTACATATGTACTTATGTATCTACTAAGCATTTCAACAAAATATGTAGCTGATAGCACGTTGTTGACAACCAACAGACAATATTGTCGATTCGACACCAGCAATCAAATTAGAGCTCCGTTGATGCCAGAGGCTGCCAATTCAATGGGGTAAATAATCAACTTCGTTGTCGATGCCAAATCAAATCGTTTGTCCATATGTATGCATGTATGTTAGGGTGGTCCTTAAATGTGGGATGCAAATTTTTTACATCAGATTTCCAAAGCCTCAACCCCTACGTCGATGCTACTATAGTCGAAGATATCACATAAATTTTGGTCACGATGGGAGATGGTTAAGGCATGTCGCACAGGGGTCAAAGTTTAGATTACCCTATGAAGGCGTCTTAACCGACTCCAGTCGGGACCAAAATTTTTATTTTATATCTTCCATTTTAGTAGATAGTATCGATTTTGGGTATTAAATGAAAAAAATATTTTTAATTTAATTGGCCTTTGACCCCTTGACGACACGCCTTAACCGACTCCAATATCTTCGACTATGGAAGTATCAGTTTTGGGTATTAAATGAAAAAAATTAATTTTAATTTTTTGAATCTCCATAGTGGAATCTGAACTTTTCCTCCTGTACGACGCGCCTTAACCGTCTCCAATCGGAAAAGAAATTTATATGTGATATCTATGACCGTGGTATTACCGATTGATAAGGTGAAACTGGAAAAAAATCCTTCATTTGATATTTTTTTAGAACCACCCTAATGCATTTAGTTCAGAAGACAAAAGCTGTAGCGGCAACAATCGCAATAAATGCTACAACTGGTAACAATTGCCAATAATTTGCCGTTGTCGAAAGCTTAGGACATATAGCTGACAACTGACAATTTATATTTGCATATATTAACGGTAAATCGCAAATGTCTCCGATACATTAGAAATAAATGCAATGCAGTGATTCATGATGGACTCTGATTGCGGACTAATTGGCATCATTTATGCGCGGAAGTAGATGTTTGAAAATATACATAGCTTGGAACATGATTGCTGATAAATTAATCCTTAGCTGAAGACATAAAGTGATGCGAATAAAATTGTATTACCATAGCAAAAATCAAGGCAATTGTTTTCGTTTTGTTTATACTACCAACATTTTTTGCACTTATTACAAAAATAGTGTTTTTTTTTAATCATAAGTGGCTTACTCACTTAATTCATTTTATAGTTCGCCACTGCGTATACGCAACCTCGTACTTCCCCAAAAGTGCGCTCGCCAAATTTGATGGAATTTAAGGGCTTTTCCATACATACATTCTTACATTCACATGCATGAATGTAAATAGGGTTACGATTCGCCAACTCACATTTCAACAATTTCACACTCCATTCAGTCAGTCAGCATACAGGAAAAAATTTAAATCGACAAATGAATGGCATTCAATATATCGAAATACACTCCAAATGATGCATGCTACATAAAAAAAATACACATACATATGTACAAATATACATTTACACATTTACAACCTTGCATATCAGCAAACGAAAAATAGTTGCTATATTTTCATTTCGCTTGTTGCTTCATTCTTTATTCTCGTCCACTACTTTTTGCTACTTTGGAAATGCTACAAAGCAACAATTCCTTACTTAAAATGCAATAAAATTGCTTGCATTCCAATTTTTTCTCTTTTTCTTCCCTTCTATATTTACTCTGCGTTTGTGTGTATGTGAACAAGCACATGTTGCTTTATTCCATTAAAACTTTCATGCATCATTTAGTGCATAGCGAGGAAGCCAGTGTTACTTCTCGGTCAATCCGACAGTTCAACAGTCATAAATCAAAATCAATCACGGCTATGTGCGCCACTATACAACTACTGTTGCATTTTAATGCTTATATGTACTTTATGTTAGATTTTGTTATTTTTAGAATCGTCTTTGTTATTTGTGTGAAAAACCTATTTAGTTATTCTTAGCCTAAAGCTGGTTTCATTGGCGACAACGATATTTCAAAGGAAAACGGAACTGAGGGAAGACTACACGGTCAAAAATTTGGGTTTAATTTTTAAACCGCGCTGGGACTACTGCCTTTTTTAAACTTTTATAGTCTACTTTTTAAACCAGTCAATAGTTTTACGCAATTTTTAATATATTCTGGTTTAAATTTTAGCCCAAAAAGTTCGTGGTTTAAAAATCAAACCAAAATGTTTTAATTCTAGTTTCTAGGTTTCATATATAGAAAATTTGGTTTAAAATCTAAACCGAAATAGAATATGTTGCACAGCGAATTGTGGTGTTGATTCAAACTCAACATATGAAAGCACATTTACATGCGTGGCTGTAGCTGAGTGTGCAAAGATGCTTGATACAATTGGTTGCTACCAAGGCTGTCCGGGTTCAATCCCAACCAGACGGAGCATGAAATTTAAGATTGTTTTTTTTTTTATTCTTAATTATGAAAATGTTTGGGTTTAACATTTAAACCGAATTGTTTAAATTCTAAACCCAACATATGTGCTCTCTTTTTTTTAAACTTGGAAGGTTTGTATTTGAAACTGAATTTAGTTTGGTCATATATGTAGTCCAAAAAGTTTAAAATTAAAACCGAAATTTTTAACCGTGTACCAGCTCACGGCTAAGCAAATACTCCTGTGGATACCATCGAACTTTGGATTTTGCTCACCGCAAACATTATAGTTATCCAGTTAGTGAAAATAACCAGACTTAGAAATTCTGATGCAATGATTGGAGCAAAGCAATGATCAGCTAATTAAAAGATGTCGCACGAAATCTGGCTGCTTGCATCGAAAAAGGGAAAGTTAAAATGGCCAATACTGTCAAAATCTAATAGTTATTCCAAAACTAAGAGTTAGGCAAAGGCAGTGGATCACTAACTGTGCTGAATTTTTTACAGCTAAAGGACCGAAATTCAGACATCAGAATTGCCATGGATGTAGTTAATGAGAACTTAGCTTTGTTGTTCACCTGGTATGCACAACGATAGCACCAGCGATTCTTAAGGCCTGATTATGACAACTTAACGTAACTTATAGGCTGTCACTTAAAAAGTCTCTTAAATGGATCTTGCTTATATTTGAACAGGGAAAACTTAACGCAACGCCCAAGTCTATTTTATTTAGATTTTCTAAGTTCTCACACCGAAGGAGCTGCGGATAAAAGTCTTAAATACATACATATCTATGAAAACTTCTTGCCAAATTTGCTTTGAAAGCAAAAATTTCTTCTTTCTTCAATCATGCTGCCATTGCGCTGCACTTTGGCAGAGTTAATTGTTATTACTATAGTCAATTTGTTTAAAAAATATAATCACCAAAAGTTAAAAGTACAATTTACAAACCGCAGTGATAACAATACAGTTAGCAAAGTTGACTTACATGAAATAAACCACCAACACCGCTACCACCACGATCTATATGCATATATATGTATGTATGTATATTAGGGTGTTTTTTCGGCGACTCCTTTTTTTCGACTCCCAACTCGAAATTTCGTGTGAAATACCTAAAGAGCTAAAGAAAATATATAAATCACAAACTTGTAGGACATTCAATTTCCTACAGAAAAGTTATAAAACACTAAATCGCTTACATCGATATTTCTTTGTCGTCTTAAATGGTTAAATAAATAATTCGAAATTATTATTGGAAGTCTTCTAAAAAGAAGCAGAGTTCTCCGATCGAAAGATATTGATTTTCAAGAATTTTATACAATTCGTACGAAAACTTTTTTTCCCCCATATAAAATACATGGACAACTTTGAGCGCTTTGAGCGAACTTTTAAATATTTTTTGAATTCACAATAAAACAAGTAATTCTTAAGCAAAAAACAAAACCGACTTCAATTCTCATATAAAAATTTAAGATTATAGTTAATTTAATTTAAACCAAATTAGTATGAGACCACCTGTGAGGTAAAAACTTTCCTGTAAAAAATTAAAAAAGAACTATACAAATCGGTTAACGTAGTTCAAAGTTATGCAGTAACATACATAAAAAAAATCCGACGAACTGATAACATTCTCCTTTTTGTGAATTCGGTTAAAAAGGTGTATAATTTTCGATATAGAACCATCCTGGGCGGTGAAAGTATTAAAATTGCAACTCATCCACCCTAATGAACATATTAAAAAAGCTTCAACTTAAAATGAGCAAACGACGATGGTGAAGAAGAAAAACTTTTCATATGCCATTAAAACTATGGCGTAAGCAGATATTGAAGCACCAGCGTTCTGTATGTATGTTTATACATATATATATATATATGTATGTACTTATATTCGTAAGCTATTATAAAATAAATAAGTAGAAGCTTATACTCACACTTCGAGGTATGAAAAAGTTGCGAGTGAAACAACAACTCAACTATTTACCACAATACAGCAAACTCATTACCGCAACGATTGCAAGAGTACACACGTACATACATACATACGCTCTAACGAATTCGAAAAGTACAAGTACATACTTATATAATGAGGCCATGCAGGAAAAAAGAGAGGCTGAAAAATTACAGCCTGGAAGGGCGGAGCTGATAAATTCACTTAAATTTTCGTTTATATTACAATTTTCAAAATGGCGGAAATGTTTTTCAAGCCTTCTTAGTAGAAAAGCAATCCATTTTCACATTATAAAAGTTATACTGAAATTCCTGAAATTTTTCTTACCGGCATCCCATATCATAAATAAACTAACTATAAGTATCTACACACATACATGCATATATATATATGTATATATATTTATATGCATCTGATAGCAGCAAAGATATTCGAGTGCTGTGCAAGAACTTACGACATTATCACCGAGTTGCATACGAAAAAAAAAAGTTTAAAGTTTGCAAAAAAGTTCTTAAAATACGTGCAGATAACAGAAGATCAAGGCAATAAGTGCAAGCAAACTTTTGTAGTTATTCTTATGAATACATACTTGCATACATAGGTACATACATACGTACATATACACTGATTTGCAAACATAACAGCCCGATAATATATGTATGTAGGTATATAAAAACTTTGGCACTATAAATACTTATAGGCATACATATCTCCATAGTTGTGGGATTTTTCTTAAGTAGAAAAAATAGTAAACTTGAAGAAAGCAACAGCAAAAGGAAATAAATACTCTTAGCACTTAAAATGTGTGCAACTGGCAAAACTTTTAATTGGCATCGTTTGTTGATGATTTTATTGTCGTTGACATTTATTGAGTTTGTATTCTATTTCTTTTATTTTTGCTGTATTTTACTGCACTGAAGATGATCTACTTGACATGTTTGTTAAGTTACATAATTGTAGGTGTATAATTTTTTGGGTCAAGTGTGTTCCATGAGGCTTCTTTTCTTCAGGAGACTGCATTTGTGGTGTGCTCTTCTTAATTCGGAAAAAAAAAACTATTTTATTGTTGATATAAGTATGTATGTAGGTACATACATAGGTGAAGCAGCCGTCTTGATATATATACTAACATATTATGTATATATGTACATAATTCTATTAGTTTTCGTACCTGATCTGTGGTGGATTTAATCAATATGCCCCGGAGTTTGGAAACCCGTATGATATGACTGCATTTCTGAGGAAGAGAAGAGTTGAAGTTGAGGAGGGAATAATTTATTCATAGGAAAATCTGCATGCTCAGGTAAAGATCAATCGCTATATACGAGTGATAGAAGCTTCCTCAGCCACCAGTGGGAGTTTGACTCATTTTCTACGCTGACGATTTGTATCTGGCAATGACTTTGATAGCACAGGCCTACAAAGGTTTCTCGCTTAAAAACTAATTAGCTATTTGGTAAGGTATTAGGGTGTTCGATTATTTGCCTTTTTTCCAAAACCGGTTTTCGAGTTATTCGAAAAATTGCAATTAGGAAAATAAGCGGTTCCCGATTTTGAAATTAAGAAAGACCCGATAAACCGGTCTTATCTTACATGGTTTTATGCAGTGAAAATGATTATTTTGCTTTTTACTCATGCCCAAAAATTACAATAAAACTATTAACACTAAAGATAGATTTTATTTAGAAAATAGCAAAGCAAATTAAGTTTTCAATTTTTTGTTAGATGAAAATTAAAACAAATAAAAATCAGTGAAAAATTCACGCTTGGTAATATCTTAACCTTTTTAACACTTTATCGCATTTTTTTAACTTTATTCGGAATTGAGTAGTGCTCTTTAGGAATGTCAATCGCGGGACCCCGGGATCCCGGCCTTTTTTAGGTCCCAAAAATCCCGGGACTCTTGGCAAATAATCACGGGATTTTCGGGATTTGTAATTCGCACTGATGGAACAGAAACTTCATTTTCTTGACCAGTATTGGCTATATTTCTTTTTTATTTAATAATTAATATTTTTTATAAATGTCTAGCTCATCTATATATATAAAAATGGTGTGAAAAATGTATAGTAATTCATCAATTGAGAACGGTTGGGCCGATTTGGCTAAATTTTTTTTTCAGTTGTTTGTAATTACCAGGAGAAGGTTTTTACGAAAGAAAATTTTGGGAAAACCCTCCGGTGGACCAGGGACCGATCTATTCGAAAAAATCTTATTATGGTCCGATTTGCTTAAACTTTGGTACGTAGGTAGCGTTTTGCCTATGTTAGCATATAGGATCCTTTTTTTCCGGGAAGTGGACCAGGGACTGATCTATTCGAAAAAATCGTAGTTATGGTCCGATTTGCTTAAAATTT
>NW_023462297.1:0-19831 GCF_013731165.1 Rhagoletis pomonella
CCGATATATTTTTAAAAAACACCAAATGGGTGTTTAAACAATTAATTTGCACATATGTAGATATGTATATACATCCATATATACACATACATATGTATGTATTTATTTATGTGTATATTTTCATGCACAGAAGAATAGATTCGTGCTATTTGGACCAGTTTTATCTACTAGGTAGGCACATATGTGCATACATATCTATGTAGGTATAATGTTTTTAATGTTCAATAATTTCTTATAAAATTTCAACTTATACACTTAGGTCTCTTTTTATGCGGTTCTTTTTTATGCGGATTTGAATTTATGCGAGTTTTCAAACACTTTTCGCTGTAGCGATTTTGCTTTTTTGAGAGCTTTTATTACTTTTTTTCAATTAGCAAGGGGCAATGCTTCTGATAAATAATTTGTTGTTGTATTCTTACATACAAGTAATTACTAAGTAATTTGACTAAGTAACTATGTTACATATGTATAAATGAGAATATAATATTTATAAAAATCATTATTTTGTCTTTCATTTCATAAATAAGTAGGACATCAGCATTTTCAAATGAATATTCCTGGTTTAGCCCCATACATATATATGTATGTAGGATAATACAAACTACTATTTGATAATTAAGGCTGGTCCACATAGAACTTTCGCGTTGACTTTGTAGTTGGCGTTGGTTTGACAGAACGCACGTTAAAAGTATGCGTTCTACAATGAAGCTTGGCAGAGACTACTTTGGCCACTAAATTAACATATTAACGAGAAATAAATTAATATTTCATATCAATAATAGCATGAAAAAAATATTTCTTGCCTTCATTTGATTAAAAGGAAAAAACATTTCATTTAATTTTATTTATTTGCAACAGCTGGCGACCGACGCAGCGATCTTTCTGCTTTGTGTTGGCCTTAGCGTTGCCAAATTTTGGATATGTGGACGGCTGCTTTGAAATTCGACGCCAACGCAACGCCAAAGTTGTATGCGAACCGGTCTCTATTCTTTGTTTACGCAAATTTTCCCATGTCTACATATCCATATATACATGCATACATATGTACACATGTCCTTGAACAACAGGCCACAAATAAATTTTTTCACCAAGGACTATATGTCATTCAGGTATACAGCATAACTGCTACAAGTAGAAAACTATTTTGGGGGTGTTAGCAAGTGCTTACTTGTTTTTTGTTTCTGCGGCACAAACGATTATAATATCTTCGTTACTTACTTTTCTCTGTAAAGACAAAATACATGCATATGTACATACATATATAAATGCATATATATGTACATAAATACGTACATACAAACATATATAAATATGCATGTTATGTGTGTACACATGTATGAATATAACTCTAAAAAATAATTCATTCCATAATCTATGCTTATGTATGTAATCAATTTTATTTGTTGTTTTAAATGCTGCACTAATATAATACTTCACATATATATATGCATATGTACATGCAATTATTAACATACTTTCGTACATAATCTATTGACATACATTCCCACATTTTTATGCACAAAAATGCATGTGTTGTATAGTACACTCGGAGCGCTCGCTCGTCGCTCACTCGCCTTTCCAGCAGAGTGAGTATGCAGACAGCTACTCGCCTCGCACTGCGAGCGAGGCAACACCCAACAGCCTCGCTCATTTAATAGGAGCGCGAGGAAACAAGCAGCGCTCGCTCGTTTGGCGAGCGAGCCAAACTTCTCGTGCCTCGCCTCATTGCTGCTACGAGTACGAGCTGCGAGTGCCCCGTTGTCTGCGAGGCATTGAGTAGGAGTTTGCTCACTCGCTCGCTCGAACTCCGAGTTTTTGCCCACCCTGACTGGAACACATCATTTGATTTTTTTATTTTTCCTTACACACCGCCATTTTTCACCGACTTCAAAAAAAGGAGGAGGTTATCAATACGCCCGAATATTATGTACGTTACCGCATAACTTTGGACCACGTGAACCGATTTCTATAATCCTGTTTTCAAAGGAAAGTTGATACCTCAGAGGTGGTCCCATACTAATCTGGTTTAGACCTGTTAATTGGATCATGAAAAAAATAACGGTACTGTTCAATTTTTATATGAGAATTGAGGTCGGTCTTGATTTATGCTTAAAAGTTACTTGTTATTTTTACACTCCCTAAAAACTTTGGGAATCGGAAATAACTAAATCTCATTGGCCTCATTATTGGCAAGCAGACATGCATA
This sequence comes from Rhagoletis pomonella, assembly GCF_013731165.1. Taxonomy (NCBI): domain Eukaryota; kingdom Metazoa; phylum Arthropoda; class Insecta; order Diptera; family Tephritidae; genus Rhagoletis; species Rhagoletis pomonella. Next base: position 2,207 of record NW_023462297.1, read on the forward strand.
CCATTTTGATGTTTTTTGGTAATTTTTAATTTAAAATATTTTTGAGAATATAATTTTTTTGAGTGTTGGCATGTCAAATGAGATCTTTTGGCTCTTGCTGATTGGCTGAAGCAGAAAGCTTTCTGAAACCACTCTGTGCTGAACTGGTTTTAAAACGAGTTAAATTATTTAACTGGTTAAATATTTTAACAAAAAAATGCATGCGATTTAAGTTGTTTATGCATATGTGTAGCTCATTTGACTGGTTCAAGCCCATCTAATATATTTAACTCGTCAATTTGAACATGGTATTATAATCCAAATAACTGTGAGACCAACGATTAACGGGTTTTCGTCTCTTGAAATCGATTTTGAGCGAATATTTTAAATTTCGAAGAAACACAAATTTTATGCTAAAATATGCCGTTTTCACAATTTCTCTTTAAAGAAACTTCAAAGCTAACTAAAGAATTCCTTTAAGGGCCACCCCCCATCCAAGTTTTAGCTCACTGATTATATTCTTTCGATGATAATAACTTTTGGAACTTAATTGCAGTCAGCTAAAGAAATACATTTGAAGTGGTATTAAAACGCCCGAATAAACAAAGGTAATACGCGTACAACACTACTTAAAAACATTGCCACATGCGCGCATTCATACGTACATACATGTATACATATACAAAGAAACATGCATGTTCACTTATATCCCCCACGCGACGACTCCCTGCAGCTGTTAATGTTTTTGATTTTGTTTATGTTTCTGCGCTTAAAAATTTCAAATCTCTGGCGTTTTAATCACGCTGACATGTGCGAAAACAACATTAAAGCTCTGCAACAGCAAATACACACTAACATACGCAAATGCTCGTACAACAGCAAAGACTTTCAAATAAATATACATATGTACATACATACATATAAGCATATTCAAATGAGGCAGCGCCTGATTGCCGCTGCTTGCACGTTGAAAGCGCCGGGGCGTATACGTAATTTTAATAAATTAAAAATATTGTACTTCTTTAAGTTAATGAAAAACAGCCTTGGTAGCAAAGCAGGCATACATACATATGTATGTGCTTATACATACATATATACCAGTGTATGTTCATCAAATTACTTGTATGCCCAAGTGTACGAGCACATTGACTTCGCCTCCGTAAAGTTCATGACTGACGCAATGTCTGAGGCCGATGACGAGGAGAACAACGCTAGCTTCTTTAAGAAGATAGCAATGAAGTGTTTCAGAACGCTCCCTGTCTTCTGCTTAAAGTGTGAGACAAGTGCTCTTCTTAACTCGCACATTTCCTTTCGGTAATGTTTTCTATATGGAGACTCGCATGTGTGCTGGATACAAAAAATATGTATATGTACACTTACATGCACTTGAATATATGTAGACGAGCATTTGATAGCCGTATGAATGAACGTGTGTATCTACATATATGTGCTTACGTACGAAAATACTTTTTTTTGCCTGCATATTTAAATGTAAGTCTTTCCATCTTTACGCTTTTGTTTGAAAGTCGTTATTTTTGAAATAAATAAGAGAGGAGGGGTATAAACATCAGAGCAGCAAAACGTTAAAATATACGAAGGCGCATACTTACGCATATCTACATAGAATTCGCACATTGCATGCAAGTATATTTTTTATATACATATGAAGGCGTATATTGGCATATCAATTATATAGTTTGTTAAAAATCCAGGAAAATACGAAAATATTTACGCATCCTAAATTGAGCGCACATATAGAGCCTTCTTTAATGAGGACTAAGTTCCAAGCAGACGAAAGTAAAGAATATAATATGGAATTATATTCGCATTTTGTGCATTAGAAAAGGAATAAATACGCCTGTAGGAGGCATAAATAAAGGCACACATGTGAGTGCATCTATTCAGGGAAATATAACATTCAATTGTCTTGAAGTGAAAAAATTTTGGAATATTCCTTTGCCTGAAATGTTTGCTTATTTGCCTCTGGAGACCAAACAGCGAATTATTACTTTAAAATTAATAAAAGTATAGATTTTTGTGATTTTGATGGTATGTAGTAAAAATTCCCCGATTGTGGTGGAATGCAAACTATGTGGGCGAATACGGGAATGGCTTAACGTTTTGGGGGGAATTTAATATACAGGCTATTTTGACCAAAACTTTACATGGAGAATAGGTATATACGTAACAAATTATTAATTCTAGCCCTTAAGTACTGTTGTTGGTCTCTCAGACCACCATTTAGATTAAAATAAAGATTCCTTTACTCGCCAATAAATTTCATATTTCGAAGGTTTTACTGGATCAGCAATGAGTTAATTGCGTTTGTGAGAAAACGTGTGCGGTGAGAAGTGCGGTAGTAATCGCATTTTAATTACTTGTGCGTGGTCTGTGAGACCAACAGTTGGCGTAACTATTTTTCGATTGTTTTTCAATATCTCCTACCAATCAAACCATATCTGTCAGGAAATTTGGCAAGAATTTCGAGAAGTACTAATATTTATAATAACTGCTGTAACTTAAAGCAAAAAACTTATTGTACGTACATTTTTAACATATTTTTTTTGTTGATTTTACCCAATATGCATAGACCAAAAAACATTTCCTAGTTTCCAGTCATTGTGAAAGTTGCCAAATTTTTTATTTACTCTTGTAAAATTGAATAATTTTTATTTTAAAACAGCATGGGTATTCATGGAAATGCGTAAATGCCTCGTAACCACGTAAACTTAGCAAATAAACCAATCTTCCATACAAAATTAAATAAGTTTACGAGGTTTACATGGTCAAGGGGTATTTACGCGTTTATATGAATTGCCCTAGTATTTTTCGTTGTAAATATGTCGATGGTCCTGTGCAATAAAAAATATTCAAAATCCAAAAATAAAAACTGTTACTACTGTTAAGTGGTTCTTGTCTCTAATCCTAGTCGAATGCATGTTTAATCTTTTGTAGTTACTTTAGCAATACTTACTGCTTATTTAATAAGCTTTGTACCACGATTGTTTATCAGGAAAAATTGAAAAAAGCAACAAAGTCTAAGCGGTAGAAGTTATAGCAGCTATTTCGGAGATCACCACATCTCCTCATCAGACTTCTGTTTTTTTCTAGACTTCAGCAGGTATTGAACCTGCGTAATCGATGTGCAAAGTCACAAGCGTTAACCACTTAGCTATGTTCACCCCATAAACTCTTGTTGAAGATTATCTTTACACTTACATATAGTATTAACTAGCCGGCCATATGTATGTACATTTACGCATTTAGAGAAAGAAACTGTATTTAGTCATGTACTTCGTTTATTATATACATAAAAAATATTGTCTAAATTCGTTCAGTAGCGTGGTTAAAATATCTCGCCTTTTCTATATACTATGTATAGAAGATAGTAATTTTAAATAGGTGGCAACCCCACTCAAAAAACTTAAAGTTGTACATGTGAAGGCCATGCACTTTCATTTGGTATCTCATTTTTTTATCCGAAGAACTGTGAAGATCTTATAGTTTTTAAACAGGTGGCAACCGTTATCAGAAAAATAATACATTATTACACACCCAGAAGCTTAGGCTTTTCATTTGACAGTAACCGTGCAGAACTGACGCCTACGCTTATTAGAATTGAATATAGTAAATTTCTTAACACGTGGCAACCATATTACAATTCGAAATTAAAATGGTCACTCTCCTATCGATACAGAATACATTAGAGAAAATCTCGTCAAAATCCGTTCAGTAGTATTCGAGATTACCGCGTACAAATAATCTCGACTGTCTTTTATACTATGGATAGATGTACATACAGGGGGCACAATGGGGCATAGTCGTTGTGCAGTGTATGCAGTTACAGTTGCACGGCTGTACTCAATCAAGACTCTTGCGTCCTCGTTCGCGCACTCTGGGCAACATGAGCTACCCATGTGCGAGCTGCGCTAACCAATCCGAGTGGAGCCTTGGGTCACGGCAGAAAGAGAGGGTGCTTCGATGGGGCCACTCCGACTTATTCGGTTTAATGGCTCACTGGAGTCTGCAGCGTCTGTACACCAGTAGGTGCGGCTGCAAACGGGTGTCTGTCTTGGAGCAAGCGGCTCGCTATATAAACGTGTATTTGGTTGCGAAACTACCCCCATCCCAGTAATGGGTTGTGCGCTGTGTCACGTAAAAACCGCTTCCAGTGAAAAAGCGAAACAACTACTTGGGTGAGACCCCCCTTATTATGACGACCACGGCAAATGTTTAAAGGACTACGATTAGAGGGCATGCACCTGGCATGTCCGGACTCTTAATGGGGAAGGTGCCTCTGCCCGGCGAACGAAAGCTTACATCACCGCCATCCAAGAAATGCGTTGAATGGGGCAAGGCAAGCAATGCCTGGGATCTTGCGACGAATATTACAGCTGCCATGTAAAGGAGTGCAAATTGGGTGTTGGGTTTGTGGTGGGAGAGAGGTTCCGTCGCCGAGTATTGTCGTTCAACCCGATAAACGAGCGTCTAGCCATAGTCGGCATAAAAGCGAGATTCTTCAACATCTCGTTCATCTGCGCCCATGCCCCGACGGAAGAAAAGGATGAGGTATCCAAGGATCTCTTCTATGCGGAGGAATGGATCTTTGGAACCACCGTCGGAAAAGTCAGCCTCCATGACGAAACGTCCGACAACGGATTGAGGCTGATCGACTTCGCCGGGGCCCGAAATATAGTAGTATGCAGTACTAGGTTCAAGCATAAAAAGATCCATCAAGCTACGTGGCTGTCTCCGGATCGAAAAACGAGAAACCAAATCGATCATGTTGTGATAGACGGAAGTCACGCTTCCAGTATTTTAGACGTACGCACACTCCGAGGCCCAAACATCGACTCGGACCACTATCTTGTTGCAGCCAAGATACGCACCCGAATCTGTGCAGTAAAAAATGTGCGCCCAAATATGCAAGGAAAGATTAACGTCGAAAAGCTGCAATCACAACAGACAGCCAAGGCATTCGCTACCCGACTCTCACACCTGCTTTCAGAGAGCACTCTTCAACAAACTGAGCAATGGAACCACATTTCGCGCTCATTAGGTACCGCTGCCGAAGAAGTAGTCAGATTTCATCGAACCCGAAAGAACAACTTGTACGATGGGGAGTGTCAGGAAGCTGCAGAGAGAAAATATGCCGCCTACAGGGCCAGGCTGCGATCGGGCGCAACGCGCGCTATGTGGGACCGCTATAAGGATATGAAGAGGGAAGCGAGACGTATTTGCCGCAATAAGAAGACAGCTGCCGAAATACGTGAGTGCGAAGAGCTTGAAATGCTGGCCGACAGGAAGAATGCCCGAAAATTTTACCAAAGAGTTAGGCGACTTACGGAAGGTTTCAAGACCAGGGTGTACTCCTGTAAGAACAACAATGGTGACCTAGGTACCGATGTTCAGAACGTACTTAAATTATGGAGGCAACACTTTTCCATGCTACTGAAAGGTAGCAGCACGGAAAGTTGTGGAGAAGAAGAACCCGAGCTCGCAGTCGATGATGACGGAGTCGACGTTCCACCGCCTGATTATGATGAGATACGAATAGCAATAACGCGGCTGAAAAACAACAAAGCTGCTGGAGCTGACAACCACTCAGCTAAGGTATTCAAGTACGGTAGCGAGGAGTTGATAAGGTGCATGCATCAACTCTTATGCAGAATATGGTCAGATGAACGCACGCCCGAGGACTGGAATTTAAGGGTGCTCTGCCCAATCCACAAGAAAGGCGACCCAACTACCGCGGGATCAGGCTTCTAAGCATTGGTTACAGGGTTTTGTCGAGCGTATTGTGGGAAAGACTGAAGCTCACCTTCAATGAACTGATTCGGACTTATCAGTGTGGCTTTAGGCCTCGAAAGTCCACCATAGGCCAGGTATTCACAATCCGCCAAATCTTGGAAAAGTCCCGCGAGAAAAGGATCGACACTCGACGACTTTAAAGCCGCTTTTGACAGCACTAAAAGGAGTTGCCTATATGCCGCTACAAGAGCGCACGACTGCTGGCTTATGCCAATGAAATCGATATCATCGGTATCAAAAACCGCGAAGTCTGTTCTGCCTTTTCCAAATTGGATAGGGAAGCAAAGCGAATGGGTCTGGTGGTAAACGAGGACAAGACGAATAATCTCCTGTCATCAAACAAACAGTCAGCACATTCGCGCCTTGGCACCCACGTAACTGTTGACAGTTACAATTTCGAGAAAGTAGGGAATTTCGTTTATTGGGAACCAGCATTAACACCGATAATAATGTCAGCATGGAAATCCAACGCAGAATCAGTCTTGCCAACAAGTGCTACATTGGGCTGAGTAGGCAATTCAGGAGTAAAGTTCTCTCTCGACGTACGAAAACCACACTCTATAAGTCACTCATCATGCCCGTGCTGGTATATGGCACAGAAGCATAAACAATGACAACATCCGATGAGGCGGCTCTTGAAGTATTCGAGAGAAAGATTTTGCGGAAGATTTACGGCATTTATGCGTTGGCGACGGCGAGTACCGCAGACGATGGAACAAGCAAATTAAATTATATCACTAGGAGCAAATTAAATTATATCACTAGGGCTTGATCCCAAGATTTCGGGACTCCAAAAAGGTTTCGGGCATCCCGTGACTCGGGATCCCGAAACCCGGTACTAGATGCCTTAGTGGCGACCTGGAAAAAATTGCGTTTTCTTTTCTACAAAAAATTTTGCTTTTTCATTGCCCTCTCCTTAGTATTTGCGCGTTGAGGGAAAGAGAAGGCAACATTTTTTTGTAGAAAGAAAAGGCGATAAGTATTATGATCGTACAATATGTTAATTTATTCAATACTTTTGAGATTAGCTTAGCCAAAATCTTAAAAGCTTACATCAACTTAAAATTTTAATTCTATGGAAATTTCTGAAGTATGTAATGGTTAAGGGTAGTCAGGTTTTAAGAGAAAAGGACTACTTGCAGATCTCTATCAAACTATGAACATATCTCGTCATGCTTCGTCCTACATTTTATTTTATTGTGCATTTTTGTGAACAAAACTCGCTTCTTTAGGAGCAAAGATGACACTAATCATCCTCTGGAGTGGTAGTAATTACTTGTTGTACACCATTTTTTCCCGAAGTACGTAAACCTTTTTCCGATTTATAAAAAGTTAGTTAGAATAATAATTCCTTACATTGCCCCATATGGCCATTAGTTTGTGACATTTGTAGTTCGCCTGAGAGTTCCAACATTTATTTTCCACATTTTTCGCTACGAGCGAATACCTTGAGCTGCCTACTGCTAAGTCATCCAATCCGACCACCAGTCAATTTGCATAACCAAACCAAAGCCGTTTCCGCATAGAAGCCAAAAATGGAATCAAAACGAAACAAATGTCGTAAAGAGCTGAAATGCGCCATTTCGAGATTTATTTGCACAAGCACCTGCACATTTTTGCATTTTATGAATGCATGTGTTTAAATATACAGCAAACGAATGGAAGTGGCTTGTGATTGCAGTGTATGGAGGTGTTTTGCACACCTCTTTCGCTTTCTTGCTTTTTGGTATATTGAAAATTTCCAAACGAACGCTGAAGGCATTCTTAACTCACACGCACACAAATACATTTTATTTTATTTTATGCGCAGAACCCTTTGGCAGCAATAAAACAAAAACAACAAAAAAAATAAGAACATAAAAGCAAAAATAAGCAAAGGAAAAAGTTTTGTGGAAGCAACACATGTTGCTAATGTCTTGTGCGAAAAAGTTGAAAGAACCCAAAAGACCGAAAGACCGACGAAAGACTGCAGCGCGGCACTCCGCGCCAAGCTTAGGGCGACCACTTTGACAGCGAGCGCAGAAACAACAGCAAGCGTGCAACGTGGAAACACATTAGCGCCATTACCGGCTAAAATACACAAGCCGGCGTTTTTGCCTGATAGTCGACGCTGATGGCAATGATGTGGACTGCGCGGCAGCGCTCCGTTGCTTTTTCTCATCCATATTGGTAAATTATTGGTAGCCGCGTTTCGGTATACGAACTTTTTCAGCATGAACTTCACTCCGTTTGCCGACTTTTCAATTCAAAGTTTGCCATCTGTGCCCCCTTTTCCCCTTCCCTCAGCGCTTTGTGCTGCTCTCTGAGTTTTTGTCTGTTTTTCGTTTTATGTCTTAGTTGCTTTTCTTCAATTTGGCAGCGTTTTTGTGCCAGACGACTACGTCAAAAAAGTTTGTTTTGGCCATATTTGATCCATCCATTTCTACTTTTTATTTTTCGATTCAACCCTTTCCAAAAACGAAACAAAAATCCTTAGGCAGTCACATGTTTTTGTCGCTACTACATGGAAATGGTAAAGTTGTGCGCCAGCAATCGTTGTGGCCCAACAACAAACTGAACGGCGAAATGGCACCCACCCGATTAAAAGAAATGTCTAAGTCTTTGAATGGCGTCATTTATGTACTAGTTTGCAGAAGAAACTCTAAGCCACTCAACTACACACATATGTACATACATACTAGTCTCACAGGCAATTCGACAGTATTGGCAGTTTGGTAGTTTGGTAGCAGCAGTTTCGTGTCCGCGGCCAAGTAAACACTTCAACGTAGACATGTCATTAAGATAAGCATTAAAAATGCATTTAAACAGCTATTTCAACTTCTGCAACTTGCCTTTTCGCCCCGGTTTAGCTGCTAAGTTAATTTTGAATTTTTTAAACGATTACTCGTGAGTTGTTGTTTCTTAAGAATGATAACGGAAATTAACAAATAAAAAAGTTTAAGCGCGAACGAGGGCGAAGCTTTTTATGACCAGTGGACCTATTTGGTAGGTACCAAATACCAATTTACTACTAATTTCACTCAATATGCGCTGAGTTGCAACTCATCTCCACAGATATCAAAGAGCAAAACAGGCTCCCATGCGGGAGGATCCGTCAATTATGGTTCATGAATTCCCAAAAAAAAAACATCTCTCCTGCTTCGACTCAGCCCTATTAGGCCCTTGAAATAAATATGCCTCTGTAGGAAATCTTATTGCGGAAAACTTGTATTCACTCCTCTTGGTTCCTGGTACCAGATTAATTCGAGTATATAACTAACACTCATATGGGTCAAAGATAGAAGACAGAACGGTTGCGCATAGGGCAGATGGCTCGCTGTGACTCAGACCAAGTTGTTCAAAATCTTTATCTGTATCAGAATAATTTGATTTCGCCCTTAAAGTTATCTGTTTTAGGAGCGAAGGAGCCAATGAGGCTATCCTCAAGCTTGCCAAGGCGTATTTTGACATTATTCAAATAATTCCAGAAAAACTTAGTAACGATTTTGTGGATACCAGGTCGATGAGCTGACGATAAAGGATCTTCAAAGAACTTTATGCAAAAGAAACCCTTCTGTGAACTCAGTCATCCTTCGACAATTAAAATTAATCCATAGAAGAATTCAGCGAGCCCTACACAGTTCAGGCTCTTTTTTAACCATTCGCCTGAAAGAAGATAAACTAACGACCCTCTTCTTTGTGCACATCTAGCTGTTCATAAACGTCTGGAATCTTATATCCATCCATTTAGCCCCTTTCAGGTACAGAATGCTCCACTCAGTCTGATGGTGAATTTTACGCTGGAGCATATTTTGTGTGTCCCTTGGTCTTTAAAAGACAATAAACAATAAAATTCTGCTCTGCACGACTTCTTATTCTTTCTGTAACCGCCTAAGCGAGTTTGGCCGAGTTCAACAAAGCACGGCAGTCATTTCTCTTCTGTGCCAACTGACGCCAATTGAAAATTCCAAGTGAAAACAAGCCCTCCTCCACCCATTTTCAGAGCTGGGGTATTTCTGTCCATTCTAACGACATAGCCAAGCCAACGGAGCTGCTGCACTTGAATTCGCTGCACCATGTCTATGTCGATGTAAAGCTAATGTTGCCCTCGTTCCAACTTCTGCGGTACTCGCCGTCACCAACGCTTTTTCAAAAATTTAAACCTTTCTCGGGAATACTTCAAGAGCCGTCTCATCGGATGTTGTCATTGTGCATGCTTCTGTGCCATATACCCGCAAGGGCATGATGAGTGACTTGGAGAGAGTGGTATTCGTATGCTCAGAGAGGACTTAACTTCTGAGTTGCCTACTCAGTCCAAAGCAGCACTTGTTGGTAAGAGTAATGCATTGGATTTCCCAAGTAAATTAAATTCTCTGCTTTCTCGAATTTATAATTGTCAACAGAGACGTGGGTGTTAAGGCGCGAATACGCTTTGCTTCCTTTCCCATCTTTTAAGGGGCGGAACAGGCTTGGCGATTTTGGTTACCGTTGATGTCGATACCATCGGAGAACGCCAGCAAAAAAAAATCCCTGAGCGGTTCAGTCCTACAGCTCTTGTAATATTCTCCAACATCAGACGTCCTTCAACGGCATTTTACACAACCGTATAAGTTTCGCGGGGCTGCCGAATTCAAACATAACGGCGTATATGCAACTCCCTTTAGTGCTGTCGAAAGCGGCTTTAAGGTCGACAAATAGTGGTCGCGGGTCTTTTCCAAGATTTGGCCTATTGTGAATACCTGGTCTATGGTGAATTTGCTAGGTCTAGAACCACACTGTTAAGACCCAATCAGTTCGTTGGCGGTAGGCTGCAGTCTTTCACACAATACCGCTGAACCTTATAAAATTAGCAATCCGTCTAACAAGTTACTTTCAGAAAATTATTAGAGTTGCTGATAGTACCTATGGTTTTAAAACCGCCTTCCTCATATCCTAAGGATGATACTGCTTTCCATTAGATCGTAGAGCTTAAACGGCATTCATAAATAGGATAGGATATGCGACTAGGGACTAGGGACTAGGGATCTTAACGAAGCTTAATTAAATAATTTCAATTTAGACTTGGCGAAATCCGTTGATTATTCTCGGGTCGATACAGTAAGTACAAAGTACACTAAGCCCTATCTGTGCGCCGGGAAAAGATATCGCGACTGACATATGTAAATTTGGTAATATGTTTTGCTCCTCAGTTAGCACAGGATACTCTTTAGCATGGGCCAAAAATCCGCTTTTTTAGAATTTTTTTGGTAACAGCAAAAATATGGTTCATTATGCTCTAGAAAAAATCTGCGGAAAAGTTGAAAATTTTTGGTCAATATCTTAGGCTCGCCCAAGTCCATCAAATTTCAAGGCACCCAAAAAATAAAAATGATTAAATAAATTAATTAACACATTTTTTTTACTAAAATTGAAATTATCTTAGAAAGTTTTAGTCCTACATATTTTGGTATATGGATCATTTTTGCAGAGAATCGAAATAAGCTGAGAAATTTTTTTTTACCAATTGAACTTTGATGGAATTGGGCGAGCCTAAGATATTGACCAAAAATTTTATTCTTGCCCACAGATTTTTTAGATAATAATGAACGATAATTTGGCTATTTGGCTATTACCAATCAACATTCTAAAAAGCGGATTTTCGGCGCACGCCAATACCCATGAATATACTGCCAGCAGGCAAATACTTTAAATTCTCTGAAACTACGACTACCTTAGTACTCCGATAATTCTGTAGCTGGATGAACAGGGGCCATTACGTCGCCTTTGCGACAGCGACTACCAGATATTTTTTTGTTCCCAATATTGGAGCTAACTTCTCTGACTAAAATTAATGGTTATACTAAATCATTCAGCGATTATAAGACTTAAACCTCAACAAATCGCTCGAAATTGGATACCGGTAAAGAAGCTGGTTAGGAACTCTCAAAAGCAGGAACTTATAGACTCTCAAACTTTCGTAATGCCATTGAGAGAAATGCAATTGAAGCGTTCATTCAAACCTCGTTTTCCTTTTATATGAACAAGCTAAAGCCAGGGCTCTTAAGTTATCAGCGCTTAATTCAACAAGTGTTCAGACATAACCAGCGCTACATCGCCAATTTATTTTAAGTCTTGCGTCATGGTTGTGTTTCGAAAAATTTTGAAATGGGGACGCGCAACGAAATGGTTTTAGACAAGACGTGGAAATCAAAGCATACAAAACTGTCTGAATGACCTGGTCACCCAAGTTGAGGATAAAGGCTGACGTGGACCGAAGCCTAGTAACTCGTTCATTCGTTCGAAATATCACATATCATTTTTCATATTAACCAGATCATGTTTTATGGAAAATATACAACAAAGTCGTCAAAGGTAAATATATACACTATGTACCATAATTAATTTCATACCATGCCTTCAAATTTGAAGAAATGTTCGGAATATTTGTTTGATTTCGCAACAGTTCGAGATTTGGCGCTTATAGTACTTCGCCGAGTATAGTGGTACACAAATAGAAGAGCCTATAGCTTTAGGCCCTCTCCGTATGTATTTTATGAGAAGTGTTTTCAATTCAGAAATACACTCAGATGTTTGCCATTGCCTGCAGATGGACGACTTCTGTTAAGAAAAAACCTTTTGCTAAAATTTTTCTTGAGATGTTGCTTTGGCAAAGGATAGGGCCTTGGTCCTATTGATTGGTAATGCGCACCCCTTAATCATTAGGCTACAACGGCTGCTATGTTGAAGTAGAAACATCCTCCCGATTTTTGGTCCTAGCGATTATAATAGGATCAGCCCGCCTAACCTGACCTTCATTTCAAAACGAATGAATATAATTTCCATAATCAGCTTTTAAATGGTGATATGGAGGTTGTAATTATTTAGTGTCATTGATGTTTATTGGTTGCTACTACTGGTTAAATTCGCATGCTTCTTTTCGCCGTTTCAGAAAGTTTGGGGATGGGTCTAGTGAAATAGCAGGGTCTCCATGTCCTTTCCTCTAATTACTTTACACAAGTGATTTCAGTCTACTGTTACTATTATAACGTTTGATATCAATCGCCGACTTTCAAATTAAGGCAAACGACTTTGATATGGGAGTGGGAGGAGTTTGTGGAAAACCCTATTAAATTCTTCGCGTTTTGGTAGCCTTCTGGCGAAATACGACTAATTTCTGCCGGCTTTTCACTGAGGTAGCATTTCGCTCGATAGCATAGTGCCATCTTCTAACAGTGGAGCGTGCTAGGCCGCGTCGAAGGCCTTGAATACGTCGAGTTCAACGAATATAGTACGGCCGTTTAGACATTTCTGATTATGGCCGTCAAACATCTGCACAGCGATGACAATTACCAGCTCGACGTAGAGAACCAAGTGGTTAATAAGAGCTTAATGGTGGGAAATCTCTGTTTCGAACCTCTATTCGATTGGACATTGATTGCCGTCCAAAATACGGCAGAATAGCTATCAGAAAGGAACTAGAATAACATTCTACATGCCCTTTGGAGTTCCTCCTCCAGAGTGGAAGTCGCAGAATTTGATACCTGCATCCTCTGTACACCAAAATAAAACTTCAAGTTGTAACATGAATTTTCTTTGAATCCCTGTCTGCCATTACGGCTCAGGCGTTTTACAACAAAATATTAGGTGAATAAGGATTGCAAAACTCTTGAATAGGGTTAGTAAAAGTAATCAGTTCGATGAAGGTTTAGTTAAGAACCGTAGTCATCACAATATTTCTGGTAAAGTAGCCGCTGGTGGGTTAGCCAGAGGACTGGTTTATGGAACTATTTATGTATAAGGTAATAATTTTTCTCCCCAATTTTCAAAAATCCGGACACAGTTGGCGCAAGGTGTATACTCATGGGACTCATATGCAATCGGAAACAAAACAAACAACCTGTTAAGAAAACCCAAAACTTACGTCGCGAGGCTAGGTGTCCAGAAGGCTGAGCATACTATGAGTTCTTCAGAAGCATCAGGAGGGAAGCAAACAAGGGCGCATCTTCTTATTCAAAGGTGTATTAATTCAATATGGAGGATGGTTCCGTGCGCAGAAGTGGAAAACTTTTGACTGCCATTCACCTGGGAGTGGCCAGAAGCGATTCTTGTGCGTTCGGTTCAAATCGCAGCTCACAACGTCCGGATATTTATATCCACGTATCCTCTGGGTAGCAACCAAACACTCGTTTGGGAGCGAGCTAAAGTGAGAAGGCGTAAAACTTCGCGTGCGCTGGGTCTGGGTCCCGCCACGTTAAAACCCCGCCAAATGAAAAGAAAAAACAGCCTCGGATGAGACCCCCTTTTTCTGATGACGACCATGGCAAACGTATAAACGAATTTTTAAAATTCACATTACTTTTAACAAAAATATTTTTATTTTAATAAAATCGATTTCCTTCTTCATTTTTGGATCATTAATGCCCGGCTGCGTCAATCAATTTTAAATTTATCAGCTTGTTAAAATTTAAAGTGACACAATTATTTTCAGAAAATTAAACATTTTAAATTTTAAGAGTCTGATAAATTTAAAATAGATTAGTAAAACTTTGGATAAGTCGTATAAAGCTTGTTTTTGTCACAAAGTTTTTCTCTAATACATATCTTGTTTTACAAGCTTTCTAGAAAAATCACAAGCACTTGTTTCACTATGTTTGTTGCTTGAAACAGAACTTTGCCGTTGGTGTAAATTTTCTTGAAGAACTAAATATACGATCGTTTTTTTTTTCTTGAGATCTTCAGACTGATTTAAGAAATTTACTGTATACTAGGATTTAATCAGGTACAATTTTTAACCGACTTCACAAAAAGGAGAAAGGTTATCAATTCGTCGGAATATTTTTTTTTTATGTATATTAGACTACATCACTCCCCATACAAAAAAATCGCTACTATTTTTCCATTGGAATTATAAAATCTATTATATTTTAAGACGTCCACCAAAAGATTTCGGAAAAATATTAAGATTTAAGTGAGCTGGACCGATTTGAAAATACCTCCAAAATTATGAATAAAAATAGTTTCTTAAAGATTTTTTTTTTTGAAAAAAATCCCCTCAAATGGCAAAACGGTTTAAGCTTAAAATATTTGCATAAAAATATTTTAAAAAGAATTTTAAAAAATTCTTGAACGGAATCGTAATGATGAGATTTTTGATGCTGTTTTTTAACTTTTTTCAAAGATTGGTATAGGAAAAACTTGGATAACTGAACCTAAACTCTTCCGATTTAGACCTAAGAGGTGTCATTGGAAAGGTATTTTCTCACCCTTTTTATTTCTTTGCTAATAAACTCATTCAAAGGATGGAAGGGAAAGGTAGGATGAACGAACTTCATTAAAAATTGAATTAAGATATGTTGGTATTCGAAAAAACAAGAGGGACACGAATGACGTTTTTTGGGCAGAAATTAAAACAGTGTGAAAATACCTTTCCATCGAGATCCCATAAGTCTAAATAAGAATAGTTTTGGCCCAGTTATTCAAGTTTTTTGTAAATCAATCTTTGAAAAAAGTAAAAAAACAGCATCAAAAATCTCATTCTTACGATTCCGTTGAAAAGATTTTTAAATATTTTATGCAGATTTTTTAAGCTTAATCTGTTTTGTCATCTGAGGGAACGTTTTTCAAAAAGTTCTTTAAGGAACTATTTTTATTCATAAAAAACTTAATTTTTGGATTCGGTCCAGCTCGCTTAAATCTTAATATTTTTCCAAAATATATTGGTGGACGTCTTAAAATGTAATAAATTTTGTAATCCCGGCGGAAAAACCGCACCTTTTTTTGGTGATGCAGTCTAATATATACATGTTACCGCATAACTTTGGACCACGTTAAGCGATTTCTATAATTGCGATCATCGGATCATAAAGTAATTAAAGATAATCTTAAATATTTATATGAGAATTGAACTTATTCATAATTTTCTTCGCTCAATAAAATTTGTATCAGTACACAACGCAAAAACTACGAATGTGACCCTAAATACTACACAAATAGTGATGAAACAAAGAAGAAAACTACTTATCGCCAACTACTGTTAGTGCCGTCACATGGATACGACAATTCTTTATTAACAGAAATGGTAAACAAGTGGTTACACTGCAATTTTTAGTTGTCTGTGGAACTATCTTCAAAGCTGAGAACCAACAAAATTGGCACATGAAACAAATCGTCATTGGAGTAAAAAAAATCGACAAATCGTCATGGCCGTAAAAAATCTTCAAATGACGTCAACTTGGCAACACTGTCTGTGGAAGGTTTTGGGTGGTCCTACCTTTCCCTGTCAGTTCGTCAGCTCTGCAATTACCATCAATTTTCCGGTGTACCCGGCAACCATATATATGAGTAGAATTCTACGTAAATACTAGCAGACCCGGCGAACTTCATCCCGCCCAAAATTAATTTTTTGTATTGAAACATTTTGGTACAACATTTTCACCAACAGTTCACGTTCATGATTTTCACTGACGCATTTATCTTCTAATATTACGTTTTGGTGGTTGTCGGAAGGCATATTTCCATTACCATCTTAAATAACCTAGCAAAATTGTATATGCATACAAAGATACGTAATAGCTTCAGTACCGTTTGAAAGGCGCCACACCCCCCTTATAAAATAGCCCCAACTTTTTCTAAGAGTATGGGAGTGATTTCTCATATATCCATACCATGTTCAAGTACTCTTACCATGAACACTTCCAGAGATATGCAGTGTGAAATATTCGGTTTGCATGGGAGGTGCCACGCACCCTTTTTCAAATACAACAAATTTTTCTTCATGACTATATGTCTTGTACATACCAAGTTCCAGTACTCTACCATGAACACTTGCAGAGATATAAAGTGTGAAAAATTTGGTTTGTATGGGAGGTGCCACGCCCCCTTCACTTAGCGGTATGAAACATACTTTACACCTTATTATCATACCTATCAAATATACACAAAATTTCATTCATATCGGTCAAGCCGTTTCGGAGGAGTTCGACCACAAACACCGTGACACGATATTTTTATATATTAGATTTTTCATACAAAAATACCAAAAGATCTAAAAGAAAAAAATAGAGAAAATTTTTTTAGGATAGGGACACCCTAATCGCCAAATTCCAGTACTCTATCGTGAACACTGCCAGAGGTATGCAGTATGAAAAACTCGGTTTTTATGGGAGGTGCCACGCCTCCTTTTCCAATAACCACAATTTTTCTCCATGAGTATGCGATTGTTTTCATATATCTCCAATCCAGGTTCGAGTACTCTACCATGAACACTTCCAAAGTTAAGCAAAATGAAAAATTCGATTTGTATGGGTGGTGCCCCGCCCCCTTTTACGACAACCATAATTTGTCGCCGTGAGTATGCGATTGCTTTCATATATCTCCATACCATGTTCGAGTCCTCTTCCGTGAACATTTTCCGGGATATGCAGTATGGAAAATTCGGTTTGTATGGGATGTGCCACGCCCCTTTTCTAATAGCCTCAATTTTTCTTCATGACCATGTGATCGATTTCATTTATCTCCATACCAAGTTTCAGTACTCTACCACGAACACTTCCAGAGATATGCAGTATGAGAAATTCGGTTTGTATGGGAGGTGCCACGCCCCCTTTTCCAAAAACCATAATTTGTCTCCGTGAGTATGCGATTGTTTTCGTATATCTCCATACCATTTTCGAGTACTCTACCATGAACACTTCCAGAGATTTGCAGTATGAAAAGTTCGGTTTGTATGGGAGGTGCCACGCCCCCTGCACCTTACGGAATGAAATATACTTTACATCCGATTCTCATACCTACCATATATGCACAAAAATATGATCGGTCAAGCCGTTTAGGAGGAGTTCGACCACTAACACCGTGACACGAGATTTTTATATATTA
>NW_023462298.1:0-19825 GCF_013731165.1 Rhagoletis pomonella
GTATGGTGTCAAGTTAGCACTACATACCATTTTTTCTTAAAAAACGAGAGCTAAAAATTTTTTCTTTCCACAACAAATTTACAACAAAAACACTACAATTAATGCCTTAGTTAACTTTTGCAAATTCGAAAAGTGTAGTGCTAACTTGACACACGTACTTATGCTGCGTTGGCGTCGAATTTCAATGCAGCCGTGCACATAGCCAAAATTTGGCAACGCTAACGCCAACAGAAACCAGAAAGATCGAGTGGGTCGGTCGTCGGCTGTTGCAAATAAATAAAATTATGTTAAATATTATTGCCTTTTAATCAAATGAGGGCAAGAAATATATTTTTTCATGCATATTGACAAAAAATATTAATTTAAAGGGTGAACACACCAAAACTGCGACACTTTGGGAAGCTTATAACTTACCAAAACGAATTCAATATTTTGAAATTCAAATACCATAAGCTGACCATGCCCTTAGTTGTACGTAGAAGAAATTTCATTTGAATTTGATTCCTAGTTGAGTTAAAAATGGCAACCGAGTTAGAAACGAGACAAACCATTTTGCACGAGTTTATAAGTGATCCGGCCTTAAGTACACGTAAAACTGCTAAAAAATTAAAGATTGCACTATTCGACAGTTTGCAGGGTTGTAATCGGTACAAATAAGGCCTGGCAATTACGAGAAAACCAGGGAGCGGGGGTTAGCATGGTCAAAGTGATAAAAACAGTGCTCGGAAGGTCCTCAGTGCGTTTTCGCGAGATCCGAAGATTTTATCGCGTTATGTTGCAAAATCCGCACGGAGATCGCAGTTTTTCGTACAAAAGGTAAAGCGGAAAGCTTCATTGAGATGTTCTACAGCTCAAACAGCGCCAGAGCGAGGCGCAAAGTAGAATGTTACAGCGAAATCGCGCATTCGGAAGTTGTATAAATTCTAAATTAAAAAATACAACTGCATTGTTATGGACTACGAAACCTACTGCTATAAAAATTCAAAATATATTGCAGGTCAAGATTTTTATACTGGTGCAAGTCGTCAAGATGCCCCTGAAAGTTGTAAGCTGAAAATGAAGTCCAAATTTCAAAAAAAACCACATTGTTTGGCAAGCTATTTGTTCCTGTGGCCGTAAGAGCAGCCCTTTTTTCCCATCCGGGACAATGAATGATCAAGTTTATCGAGATGAGTGCCTCAAAAGGCGTCTTCTGTCATTTATCAACAGATAAGGAGTAGGCCACTGTTCTAGGCGGACATGGCAACCTGCCACTATGCCAAGGACACATTGCCGTGGTATAACGCAAATAACATCAATTCTGTACCTCACGACTTCAATCCACCTAATAGCCCAGAGCCACGTCCTATTGGGGAATATTGGTCAATTGTCAAAGGAATCTTGAAGAAAACAGGTGAAACAGTGAAAAATATTGAAGAGTGCAAAACAAAGCAGTTGTGCGCATCGCGTAAAGTCGATGATGCAGTCGTGCAGAACATGATGGAATACCGATCACTTGCATATGGAGCAAATAATAACTAATATTTTAACATTTTAATAACATCTAAACTTCCAAGTTGTATAATATAAAAAAAAATAATTTCAAAGCCTTCTAGTTTGTTTCTGGTAGTAATTTCTAAGTGTCGCAGTTTTGGTGTGTTCACCCTTTATCTGTCGGTAATATTGTTAATTCAGTGGCCAAGGCATTCTCTGCGAAGCTTTATTGTAGAAAGCGTACTTTTAACGTGCGTACGCAACGTCAAAGTTTTAGGTATGTGGACCGGCCTCTATTCTTTGTTTACGCAAATTTTTTTTTTTTTGTGTTTTGTGTTTTTATAAATTTATTGAAAATTGGGTAATTAAAGTTCAAGTGTGCATATTTATAAATAAAGATTATAAAACTTCACTAAAAAAGCTGTGCAAAGTAAAAAAAAATATTAAACCAGAAAATTTTGTAAGTATTTTGGTTATTATGCTGACTATTAATGTAATAAGAAATTAAGGCGTCTGGCCTTTTTAGCTGCGAAATCATTTATTATTTCATCTGTTTCAGGATCAAATCGATGATGGGTACTCATTATGGCTAAGCCGTTAAGTCTTTCTTCTCCGGTTTCTCACAAAAGTTTTTAACCTTTTCAGTGTTGAAAAAGATCGTTCTGCTGTGCATGTTGTGACCGGCATTGTCGCATATACTTTATGAGCACCTCAACCTCAACCTATACGTTGATGAGCACCTTTTCCGGCACATTCGTGAGAAAAAAGTGCACAATATTTGCAAAGCGCACCTGTTCCTTTGGCTTGCGAATAAATAAGCCAGTCATATCTACATACACATGTAATTGGGCTCCATTATTTAATAATAAATAGCATTAATTGCAAGCTATACCTTGTCAACCAATGGCGTTGGAACTTAGATTCCTTTTTCCTGTTCCGCTAAACCGAAAAGATTCTTCAGGCATCCAGGGTGAAGTAAGAAGGGTATATTTTTTGCTTTCTTCTATTACCATTCCCAAGAAAGCACCAATGTCCCAAACTGTTGACGTCTGAAGATTCTAATATTTCTGAAGGACCAGCTATTTGAAGTGATGTCTCGCAGACTTGTTGCTGTGCAGGAGCACTTTCATCATTGACTTTCTGTCTTTTAAATCCATACTCGAACAGCGAATTTCGTTTTATACTCATTGTAACTTGCAACTCACCTCGCAGTTTAAATTAGTGTAAATGTAAACAAACCGTGCATGGTTGTAATAAGAAGTAGGCACGGCCTACTGGATTGTTAAATAAACGCTCAAAATGACCAAATTACAGTACAATTCCCTTTATTGTACAACAAACACTTTACAATAGTCCTTAAAGCAATTACAACACTTTACAAAACTTGCTGCATCTCTGTTTCTCAACTGAACTTCTGGTGCAGCGGCCTAATATCCCTTTAACTGGTAAGGCTGCCTTGAGGCAGCCTTCCTTAATAGATACATTTTTCAGCGGTCAATATTTGTTTCGGCGCAAAAACCATTCTTTTCGTAGACATTTAATTTACGCATTATTTACCGTTACTTTGTCATCTGCTGTTTAAAATTGGATTTATTCTCACTTTACTGTCAAAGTATAGTCATTTAGCCTCAAAAATGAATTCCAGTGAAAGTTAAATTTTAAAGGTCAAGTAACCAAAGTTTTATTCAATAGATTCGATCCAAAATTTAATAGTAAATGCGGAAAAGTGTATGTTTTCGCTGTTTATTCTCTGTGACTATGAAAAGAAAACCAATCGTGGTTCAGAAGTGAAAATGTAAAGGCGGCCTAAAGGCAGCCTTGCCTGTTTACGTCAAAACTTGCATTTTCGACTTTTGGTTTTATCGCCATTGTTTTCAATTTATAATTATTATTGTTTCTTATTATTTTTCATAGAACAGAAAACCAATGGATGTGGTGTGGTGGGGATGGGGTGGTGGCTGGTCAGAACCCCCCCTAGAGTAGCACATTTCACTATTTGCGTGGAAGACTAGCACATTTCAGATTTTTGCGTGGAATAGTAGCGAATTTATACAAAGTGGTACCAGCAGCCGCATAAAAACCAAACATACATGTATGTTATAATTATTTCTCCTCGACTAAGCTGAAAGTTTATTGTTGTGTATGGAGCTTTTCGATCTTTTATTACAATTAGAATAAACGTTTATTTTCCTCCTACTTGTTTTGGCACATATTCGCGTCTTCTTCAGGGAATCTATTTATAAATACGAGAAACATATATGTACATTAGGGTGGTCCAAAAATGCGTGTGAAAAGGTAAAGTCGGAATTTTTATGCTCTCACCACCTAGGATTGTTCTATACCGAAAAAAATATACCCAAATTTTTTATTTTAAAATCAAAAAATATTTAGAGGTCGCTCAAAGCGCCCAAAGTTTTCCATGTATTTTATATGTGGAAAAAAAACTTTTCGCAGAAATGGTATAGAATTCAAAAAAACTAATATTTTTCTATCGGAAAACTCTTTTCATCTGCAGAAGATTCCAAATTGTTTATTTAACCCACAAAAACCCCGAAAAATGCAATGGGGGGACAAATAAAAAATCGTTAGTATTAAAAAATGGTTAAATAAATAATTGGGTATTATTATTGTAAGTCTCCTGAAGAGAACCAGAGTTTTTCGATCGAAAAATATTAATTTTAAAGAATTCTATACCATTTCTATGAAAAGTTGTTTTTTCCCATACTTATAAAAATACATCGAAAACTTTGAGCACTTTGAGCGACCTCTAAATATTTTTTGATTTTAAAATAAAAAATAGGGGCATTCTTTTTTTCTATATATGTAGAACAATCCTAGGGGGTGAGAGCATTACAATTCCGACTTTACTGTTTTTGGACCACCCTAATGTACATGCAGTCATATCAAGAGCACCTCATTTCAAAGATATATATTTTTCCACTTATGTTTATTTATTTATTTTTAAGAATTTTGATTAAAATAAGGTTCATTCTCTGAAAAAATCCATATAAACCCATATTTAAAACTTTGTAGAAAACTAAAAAAAATCTAAAAATGTTCATCCAAATATCAAAATTATTTTCTCAGAATTTGTTGAGTACCATTGCACAGTGGTTGCATTTATATGGGGAGAGCGGCCAAAAATACTTTTAATGGATATATCGGGATAAAATTTTTACCCTAAGGTCTGTTAAGGGAGTGCAATGGCGTATAGTCGTTGTGCTGTGTATGCAGTTACAGTTGCACGGCTATACTCAATCCCGACTCTTGCGTCCTCGTTCGCGCACTCTGGGCAACGTGAGCAATCCAAGTGCGAGATGCGGTAACCAATCCGAATGGAGCCTTGGGTCGCGGCAGAAAGAGAGGGAGCTTCGGTGGGGCCACTCCGACTTATTCGGTTTAAGGGCTCACTGAAGTCTGCAGCGTCTGTTCACCAGTAGGTGCGGCTGCAAGCAGGTGTCTGTCTTGGAGCAAGCGGCTCGCTATATAAAGGTGTATTTGGTTGTGAAACCACTCCCGTCCCAGCAATGGGTTGTGCGCTGGGTTTGGGACCCGCCACGTAAAAACCCCTTCCAGTGAAGAAACGAAACAATGCCTCGGATGATACCCCCCCTTATTATGACGACCACGGAAAATGTTAAAAGGACTACGATTTGAGGGCATGCAACTGGAATGTCCGGACCCTTAATGCGGAAGGTGCCTCTGCCCGGCTGGTTAATGTCCTCGTAAGAACAAAAGTTGACATCACCGCCATCCAAGAAATGCGTTGGACGGGGCAAGGCAAGCAACGTATACTATAGCTTCCATGTAAAGGATTTGTGGTGGGAGAGAGACTCCGTCGACTAGTACTGTCGTTCACCCCGGTGGACGAGCGTCTAGCCATAATCCGCATCAAAGTGAGATTCTTCAACATCTCGCTCATCTTCGCCCATGCCCCGACGGAAGAGAAGGATGAGGTATCCAAGGATCTCCTCTATGAGCGCTTGGAGCGCACGTACGGGCGCTGCCCCCGCTACGATATCAGAATCGTGCTTGGGACTTCAATGCCAGGGTGGGAAAGGAAGGGATCTTTGGAACCACCGTCGGAAAATTCAGCCTCCACGACGAAACGTCCCACAACGGACTGGGGCTCATCGATTTAGCCGGGGCCCGAAACGTGGTAGTATGCAGTAATAGGTTCAAGCATAAAAAGATTCACTAAGCTACGTGGCTGCCTCCGGATCGAAAAACGAGAAACCAAATCGACTATGTTGTGTTGTGAAAGACGGAAGGCATGCCTCCAGTGTTTTGGACGTACGTACACTCCGAGGCCCAAACATCGACTCGGACCACTATCTTTTTGCAGCGAAGATACGCACACGCCTCTGTGTAGCAAAAAATGTGCGCCCGAATATGCAAGGAAAGCTTAACGTCGAAAAGCTGTAATCACAACACGCAGCCAATGCATTCGCTACTCGACTCTCACACCTGCTCTCAGGGAGCACTCTTCAACAAACCGACATATGCGTGCAGTGGAACCACATTTCCCGCTCATTAAGTACCGCCGCCGAAGAAGTAGTCGGACTTCAGCGAGCCCAAAAGAACAACTGGCACGATGAGAAGTGCCAGGAAGCTGTAGAGATAAAAGATGCCGCATACAGGGCCACGCTGAGATCGGGCGCAGCGCGCGCTATGTGGGACCGCTATAGGGATCTGAGGAGGGAAGAAAGACACCGACAGGAAGAATGCCCGAAAATTTTACCAGAGAGTTAGGCGACTTACGGAAGGTTTCAAGACCAATGGCCTAGTTACTGGTGTTCAGAACGTACTTAAATTATGGAGGGAACACTTTTCCACGCTACTGAATGGTAGCAGCACGGAAAGTTGTGCAGAAGATGAACCCGAGCCTCCAGTCGATGATGACGGAGTCGATGTCCCTCCGCCTGACCATGACGAGGTACGAATAGCAATAACGCGACTGAAAAACAACAAAGCTGCTGCAGCTGACAGCCTGTCAGCTGAGCTATTCAAGTACGGCGGCGAGGAGTTGATAAGGTGCATGCATAAACTCTTATCCAGAACATGGTCAGATGAACGCATGCCCGACGGTGACAGGTAATAAGATCAACGGAAATAAGGTCAATTGACTTTATTTCCCACCCTGGTGCGAAATAAAGTCAATTGACATTATTTCTCTTTCAAACATTAAATTTGCTTAGCTTCGCGGCGGCCCGCGTCAGCGCGCCACACCGCGCGCGTCGCGCTCGCGCCCCGCGTACCCCGCGCCACCGGCGCGCACACCACGTCACGCTACGCCGCGGCCCCCCGGCCCCTCTTCCCCGTCTTCCGACGTACTGTAATGCAGGTAGATTTATTTTTTGTATACGTTGAAATAAAATTTTTATATATTTTAAACATCGAGGGCTTATATTCAATAATACCCCCTATCTGCACACTTTTCACAAAGATGAGATTCTGATATAAAAATCCACCTAAGCTTTAACTGTCATCAGTGATATTAATGCTACCTTATATAGCGACAGGTAATAAGTCCCAGATGGTTTCTAAAATCACAAATTAGTTTTTGTGCAAATTGCAGATAGAGGGTAATAATGAATTCAATTGGTGATAGTTCATGATTGTGTGTGGATTAATATCACAACACTGAGGATTTGGCAAAAGCCTTCTTCATCTATTAAAAAACAACACTTACGGGGCAATGTTTATTGTAAGAACAACATTTTTTTCTATGAATCGACATACTTTAAGCATTGTTGACGCTATTTCCATTTGAATGAGGAAATAGCGTCAATGACTTTATTTCCAAATTTTTGTTGACTTTATTTCGCTTTTGAAAAGGTAATAATGTCAATTGACTTTATTTCGCACCAGGGTGGGAAATAAAGTCAATTGACCTTATTTCCATTGACCTTATTACCTGTCACCATGCCCGACGTCTGGAATTTAAGTGTGCTCTGCCCAATCCACAAGAAAGGCGACCCCGCCATTCGCGCCGACTACCGCGGGATCAGCCTTTTAAGCATAGGTTACAAGGTTTACAAGGTCTTATCGAGCGTATTGTGTGAAAGACTGAAGCCCACCGTCAATGAGCTAATTGGGCCTTATCAGTGTGGCTTTAGGCCTGGAAAATCCACCATAGACCAGGTATTCACAATACGCCAAATCTTGGAAAAGACCCGCTAGAAAAGAATCGACACTCACTACTTATTTGTCGACTTTAAAGCCCCTTTCGACAGCACTAAAAGGAGTTGCCTATACGCCGCTATGTCTGAATTTGGCATTCCCGCCAAACTGATACGGCTGCGTAAAATGCCGTAGAGCGATACTACCCGCTCCATCAGAATTGGGAAAGACCTCTCCGAGCCGTTCGCCACCAAACGGGGCTTCAGACAGGGCGATTCCCGTTCATGTGACTTCTTTAATCTGATGTTGGTGCAATTGCTGGCTTATGCCGATGACATCGATATCATCGGTTTCAAAAACTGCGAAGTCTGTTCTGCCTTTTCCAAGTTGGATAAGAAAGCAACGCGAATGGATCTGGTGGTAAACGAGAACAAGACGAAGTATCTCCTGTCATCAAACAAACAGTCAGCACATTCGCGCCTTGGCGCCCGCGTCACTGTTGACAGTTATAATTTCGAGAAAGTAGAGAATTTCGTTTACTTGGGAACCAGCATTAACACCTATAATAATGTCAGCATTGAAATCCAACGCAGAATCACTCTTGTCAACAAGTGCTACTTTGGACTGAGTAGGCAATTCAGGCGTAAAGTCCTCTCTCGACGTACGAAAACCACACTCTATAAGTCACTTATCATGCCCGTGCTCGTATATGGCGCAGAAGCATGGACAATGACAACATCCGATGAGGCGGCTCTTGGAGTATCCGAGAAAAAAATTTTGCGGAAGATTTACGGGCCTTTACGCATTGGCGACGGCGAGTACCGCAGACGATGGAACGATGAGCGGTATGAGCTTTACAACGACATGGACATAGTGCAGCGAATTAAAATACAGCGGCTCCGCTAGCTTGGTCATGTCGTTCGAATGGACACCAATGCACCAGCTCTGAAAGTATTCAACTTGGAACCCGCTGGTGGTAGCAGAGGAAGAGGAAGGCCCTCACTGATGGATAGACCAGGTGGAGAAGGACTTGGCTTCACTTGGCATTTCCAATTGGTGCCAGTTAACACAGAAAAGAAACGACTGGCGTGCTTTGTTGAACTCGGCCAAAATCGCTTAGGCGGTTACAGCGCCAAATAAGAAGAAGGTATGTTAAGAGTAAAAACTGTAATATGTAGAAGTGGGCGGGGTTGGACACGGCCACATACAGTCATGTGAAAAATAATAGGGACACGACATTGCACAGTGGTCAATAAATGGAATTTAATGTTCATAATTCACTGGAGCCTTCATTTCTCAACCGATTTGATTAAATTTAAATGAAAGCTAATAAAATTTGCAAGAGACTAGTTGAGCCCAATTTTCGAATTTTTATTTGTTTGTATTAAATTTTTTAGTGCAAAGTGCAGAAATTGCGCCAATTTTGAAGAAGACCGATTCTCCTGTTTCAGCTAATAAAAGTTTCATAATAAAAACTAGTTAAAAACAATTATAGGGTTCTCCTAAAACAAAAAAAAATAAAAAGTAATAATTTGAAATGTTATAAAAAAAATGTTACCAAAAGTATATTTTTTGTTTTTAGTTTTTATAATAAATTTTAGGTATGCAGTTTTATAGATTACTAAATTTTAGTATAATAAAGTGCAAGTTGCAAGTCGCTAAGAATTCGCGTTGATTTTTAATAATTTTTTCGCTAACATTTCGAGCACATCTGCATGCACTTTATTATACTAAAATTTAGTAATCTATAAAACTGCATAACCAAAATTTTTATAAAAACTAAAAACAAAAAACATTTTTTTTATAACATTTCAACAATTTTTATTGAGCTCGAGGCCGTTTTTTAATGAAATTTATTGTGGAAAAGCAACAATAATTTGAAAAAATGGTAGAAGTGATAGCTATTTCGGAAATCACCACATTTCCCCATCAGACTTCTTTCAGTAGGCTTCGAACCGACGATCTCACTGACTCAGCCAGTTGCCTATGCACCGTGCTAAGTACGCCTTGTAAATTATCGTTTGCTTTTTTCCACTATTTTAATTTTTGTTATGCCAACACAATCAAGCGCAGCTATTTCGCTGCAATTCACTTGATCATGTGGTTGTTGGTATTGTTGCTTTTTGCTAATAGTTCTATGTTTAGAATGTTTAACTTTTAGGTGTGCTCGTCCTTAAGTTATTTGTTTTTGTTATTTTTTTGGCCTTATAACAATTATATTCAACAATATTCACTTGATCATGTGGTTGTTGGTATTGTTGGTTTTTGCTAATAATTCTATTTTTAGAATGTTTAACTTTTAGGTGTGTTCGTCCTTTAGTTAGTTGTTTTTGTTATTTTTTTGGCAAACGATAATTTACAAGGCGTACTTAGCACGGTGCATAGGCAACTGGCTGAGTCAGTGGGATCGTCGGTTCGAAGCCTACTGAAAGAAGTCTGATGAGGAAATGTGGTGATTTCCGAAATAGCTATCACTTCTACCATTTTTTTAAATTACTGCCGCTTTTCCACAATAAATTTTCATTAAAAAACGGCCTCGAGCTCAATAAAAATTGTTGAATATAGTTAAAAACAAATTATAAAGTGAAAAATTTAGAAAATAATAAAGATCTAGATGAATTGAATTATATTCAATGTTACGGCTCACAAACAAAATACAACACAAAGAAATTTATTGTTGCAAATTGTTACAAAACATATGTACATTAGACTGATTCAAAAAATAATAATTTTTCGAAATTTGTGTGCGATGCATCAAAATCTTTGAAAGCATCAAGAAAAAACATGATGGAAATTTGAGAGAAATCGGCGGTCGTTTAGGGGTTGCTCAATGCGATTATAAATGTTTACCAAGTCGCGCACCTGAAATACATCTTGGTCAAAAATATCGTCTATTTACCACAAATATTAAGCTAAATGTCTGGAATTTCGCTCATACCATTGTTAAAGACGATGAAATCGACTAATGTAACATTTTGCTAAAAACATTGTTCATGTTAATAAATAATTAATGGCTAACTAGCGAAAATTAGTTAGTCGATAACTAATGATTCCAATAACTTTTTGAGCTGAAAATTGAGAAGAACTTATAGTACACCTTCAGAAAGTATAATACAACAACAAAAACATCCACACTCATAATTTGTTAGAGTGAAACAACTTTTTTAACTTTTGGGGGGCTATGTGGGTGGGTTAAGATCTGTCCAATTAACGTTTAATAACGGCTAACACTGTAACATGAAGCACTGAGGGGTATAACACAAAGCAACCCGGATGGGACGATCACATTGAAATGAAAAAAAAAAAATAAAAAATAAAATAAAAAAATACCAACAGGAGTTAGTTCAAAACGATTAAAGCGATCAAAATAAATTTTTTGTACGTGCTACTTTTTGCAGAAGATGTGGCTGGTCGGAAAGGAAAGTGGATATATTCCAAGGAGTAAATTACCCCCCAAAAGTCAAGTCCTCGCTTTGTTTGGATTTTACCGTAACATCAAAAAGCAAAACATTAAAGAGAGTGCGGCTAACACTGCCCATGAAATTATTCTTGTATATTCCAAATTGAGCATCGCTACCACACCAAAAAATTACTTAATAAAAAATATTCTCAAACTTTGGAAGAATTGGTGTTTGTTGAAGAAAAATAGGCCCAGAAAGACGGTGACCGAAGAAAAAAAAGGATGCATTTGAAGAAAATTTGAAAACTCTCTTAATGCAATCTTTGTTTTTAACAGTTAGCGAGCACAGAAAAAAGTTCAAAGATATTAGAAAAGGTACAGTTATGAAGATATGGGAATAATTTTTGCTACAAGTATCTGCAGTTGCTTATACATAATTATCATTATTTGCCCATTCTCTGACATTCCGTTGGAATTGGTAATTGCTGTTACCATTCCACTTCTCCTTTATGTATGTTTTGTATAACTTTTTATGGGGTTATAGCGATTATTGCAATCAAAAATTATATAATTGATATAAAGTCGATATATTAACGTTTATTTCGATTACATAACATAAAGCATTATACCATTTTTCGAGCTGGATTAAAATAAATTCCACCATGCGTTAGAATCTAAGCAAAAGGTGGAACAGATTTTAACCCAACTAATCCCAGAAGGTAAATAAGTTGTTTTAATCTAACAAATTATGAGGACGGATATTTTTGTTGTTGTATTATACTTTCTGAAGGTGTACTACAGGTTCTTCTAAATTTTCAGCTCAAAAAGTTATTGGGATCATTAGTTATCGACTAACTAATTTTCGCTAGTTAACCGTTAATTATTTATTAACATAAACAATGTTTTTAGCAAAATGTTACATTAGTCGATTTCATGGTCTTTAGCAATGGTATGAGCGAAATTTCAGACATTTAGCTCAATATTTGTGGTAAATAGACGATATTTTTGACTGAGGTGTATTTCAGGTGCGCGACTTGGTAAAAATTGAAAATCGCGTTGAGCAACCCCCTAACGACCACCGATTTCTCTCAAATTTCCAGCATCATGTTTTTTCTTCATGCTTTCAAAGATTTTGATGCATCGCACACAAATTTCGAAAAATAATTTTTTTTGAATCAGTCTAATGTACATACATAATTTTTATATTAAATCATCAAGCCAATCGATAGCTAATTTAAATAGCGTTGACTTCTGTTTGCATGGGAGTTTCCTTTGTCCTGTAATAAAGAGATCGGAGCTTAAAAACAGTCTATTAAACAAATCGATGTTTGTCGATAAGCGTGAAATTTTGCGTGTATGCTGAAGTCTAAACATTTTTATGTCCTTGTTTCTTGACCTTGCAGCTTCTTCAGAAAGCTCTCCGATTGATACTGAACAATTTTGTATGATATCAGGAGCGTTAACTACGATTTCATGAACTGAGGGAGGTAGATTGTACCATGGATATTTATCGATCAGCCGCTTAGCAGTCTCAAAAGCATAGTCCCCGAATTTCGCAGGATTAATATTGTAGCCTGAAGTAGAGCTGCGATACTATCGATGGTAATATCGATAGTATCGATAGTTAAAAACTGTCGCCACTATAGATAGTTTTTGAAAACTATCGATGTCGGTTTTAGCAAGACTTCACAATGTCTCTTCTTCACATCTCTACACATTACATTAATTTTTTTTTATGCAAGTAAATTCACAACAAATTCAGCAAGAAAAATTTTAAATCATTGGGATTTTTAGCAACTATAAGCTTACACTGAGTTATAGTAAAATTGAATAAGCTGTAAAACTGCTTACACAAAATTTTTATAGAAATTCGAATTAAAAAGCTAGAACTTTTAGTTATTTTGTAGTTTTTTATGTTTTGTACAACTTTTATAAAAAATTAGTAGACACTAAATAAACAAACAAGTAGTCAAAACTGCTATAAATGTTAAGGTGCTATTATTTTGACCTGTACTTTATTCGTTCTCTTACAATATGATAAAATGTTAATAATTTCCTTTGTGCGGATTTTGATATGCGCCTCCGTATTTGATCTCAGTTGAATTTTTATAAGAATGAGTTGTCAATTTGAACGAATATCTTTTATTTTGTTTGTTTTGTAGTATTATAAATGTTTTTATAGTCAATTTCACTTCTTTGCACTTCAAAAGGGACTAACACAATCCGAATTTAATTTTGCCATATAAAAAATAAAGTCAGATTTTGCCTGTCGCTATTCAAGGGGATGCCAGGGTATGTACATAAGTTATATAATTCAGACGCATAAATTAATAAGTTTATTTTATTATTATAAGAAGTTCTTTTTGATGCACTCGAATTTAAAAAAGAAATTATACAATCTCTTTAATTTACAAAGTAATTTACAAATTTATTAATTATTTAATTTTCAAGCAGTTGAGCGTTTCAATTCAATACCTTTCACGACGATAGTACTATCGATACTATCGATGTTTTCAACTATCGTTTCGAAAACTATCGAGTGGCGGTACTATCGATAGTATCCCAGCTCTAGCCCGAAGCCATGGCTTGCAATACTGTTGAACATCTGATAACACTGGATCACAAATTTTAATTTTGATTTTGTTCTCCAGATGCCACTATCCAATTTGTATGTAGAACCGCTCGCTGATTCCGAAAATCGAGTTAATTTATTTTTGTATGGATACGTTTTCGAGATATTTGCAATTTACCGTTACTCAGATTAAAAAATAGAGTGGTACCACTTAATCAAGTATATCTTACGAACCAATTAAATAATCGTAATGCGAGGTACAGTAAATGAAAGAAAATAAAATTCTCTATAAACCGTGCTTACATCACTTTTCGATAGCCCTGATAGTTTCTCAGAAATTAATTAATCATTCCATATTTTTTGTTTTTTTGATGGAAAGATGCAAAAAATTCCAACTTTAACAGGGGAAAAAGTAAAAAAATAACAGTTTATGTGTAAATATTTTGCACTTGTGTTAAAGCCTGTTCCTATAGAAAAAAACGAAGTTACTATTGAAGAAAATCGATATATAAATAAAAAAAAATAATGTTTGGTCAAATGAAAATGCGCAAGAATTTTTTTGTATGAAACATGAGCAGAAAAGAGTGTTACTCATACGCCACGTACACCGGAGTAGGTAAAGTGTTAGCATCGAAAACAAGAGGCGACAGAAATGAGTAATTAATTTCTCAGAAACTATCAGGGCTATCGAAAAGTGGTGTTTATGGAGAATTTTATTTACTTTCATTTCCCGTATCTCGTATTACGATTATTCAATTGGTTCGTAAGATATACGTGATTAAATGAAACCACTATTTTTTATAGTTGAATAACGGTAAATTGCAAATATCTCGAAAATTTATCCATAGAAAAAAAATTATCTCGATTTTCGGAATCACCGAGGAATTCTACATGGGAATTGGATAGTGGCATCTGGAGAACATTTTTGCTGTAAACCAGTGTAATTAAGTCTTCATCAATGCCCGTAATTTTGGCAGACATATCAGAATTGTTGAAACATTTTCTTGCTGTTTTTCCGTCGTCGGACGAGCCACTTCCTCCAGCTTTCGGTTTGTCTACTATTAATCCCATGTTTGTTCGAAACTCGGACTGAATTCTTTCTTTTATTGCTTATAGTTTCTGCTTTCCTTCTTGAGAACGGATTTGCCACATATTTTGGCCTAACCTATACGATATATGGAGAAATATTCAAAAAATCGGATATAGGAGTGTAATTGTGATAGCCCACATTCATATCGTGCTTCGTTAACTTTTCTTTGTTTGCATTTTTCTAAATCGTTCATCTCCTAGGCTTTGCTTCGCATATGTAACATTTTGCTGAGAAGGTTTGGCTTAAAGCATTACATATTTTCCCATCCACCATAGTGAGTTGCAAAGAATGTTAAATTTCTATTCTTCTATGAATTTTATCTTTGAAATATCTCTCTTCCGCAATGCATAGTTGAGTGGTGTCTTTCTTAAATTGAAATTGGTCTACAGTACCGTGTCGACGATGGTCGAGGATTCTTCCAAATTGTTTAAAACTCATTTGACTTGGTAACAAGTCTAACGGGCACGTACGATGTTACAAAAAAACTATTATCTGGCACGTCATTTTCTAAAAACTTTTGTTTATATTCAGCATGTCCAGTTGTAACCAACACCGATAGACTCGCTTGGTTCTAGGCAATAGTCGGACGGAACTCGTCTTTGCCGCTAGCGATCGATCAGCCTGTGGGGGGTTCTTGACTATTTGCCCAAAACTAAGGTAGTTGGTTCAAAAAGTTTAAAGAGTTCCTAGAAAAATAAAAAAATAAGACCAAAATGCCGACGAAACTGATCGACTGAAGTTTAACCCAAAACGAAAAGAAAAATCTTTAAATAATCAAAAATAATAATTGCCTACGAGTCTCGTTGTTGCTGATTCCTTTCCTGCATCTTACAATTTTTTTTTTCTCTAGCGCAGATGCAGTGGCTAAGCCCACCCTCCATGGATTCTCAATGGCGCTTAATTGAAAATCCCCAATCAACTTCCACCAAACCAAAATTTAATTATTCCATTACAATGTTAACCTTTATTACATCACAAAAAGATTTTAAACACAATTCAAATTGAGTTATTAGGGGCCTACTTCTAACAGCATTTCTGATATGCAACCGTTTTTTATAATTTTTCGTATTTTTTTTTTTTATACGTTACAAAGAAAAAAAATATTAAGGCGAATGCGAGATTTTACAACAACAAAAAATTAATAATGGCTAACTTATCCAAGAGGAACCTCTTTGCAAGCAAAAATCTTAAATTCTTAAGTTTTTTCTTCTTTTTTTTCTATGGTGAATGGTAGAATTAACAAATCCAAACAAATCTTAAACAAATATTTAGCAAAAATGCCCGGGAGAGAGTGAGAGCAAATGCGGAACGGTTGAGATAATTAGGTTTGTACGTTCATAGTTAACAAGCCAAAGAAAACACAATATCAACGACTAAACCTCATCATATCTCTTTCTCTTCCTACATAGGTAGGTATGCAAAAAAAAACTTAATAGGTAAATATGTACGTATGTATAATATGTATTATTTAAGAAGAACGGTAGAGAGAAAAATAATTGAAACAACTTACAGTTTTGAGCTCAGCAACACGATGCAAGGCCTTACATGATGACTGCGGCTGTGGTTGTTGTTTTGAAGTTAGTATATGCAAAAAAATTTAATTCATATATACATATGTACATATGTATGTTTGAGGCATTAGCGCACACAAGGGGTCGGTTTTGGGGTTCTACTTTTAGTCCATTTATAAAAGTGTTGTATATTAAAAAGTTTTTTTTATATTATTTATTTCTGAAGTCGGTTAAAAGCGTTTGAGTTCTGTTAATCTGTAAATAAAGTGCAGTTTATGAATTTTAAAACTTTTATTTATTTATTACATATTGTGCATAAAACTTGCATATATGTATTTTAAAGAGGGTATTATCTGAAGCAAATTTTCAGTATTTTCCGGTGATATATCTTCAGAAATATAAAACCCCCCCTAAAATATATTCCTGGGTGCGCCCCTGGTTTGAGGGTAATTCCACGAACTTGTACTTAGTTTTAGAATGATGCACTAATCATTAAATTCCTTAATCTTTTTTTTCTTTGGACAACTTTTCTCTAGCTAAAAAAATTTTACTTTACTTTTAATATAATTAACTATTACATATTTAGTAGGGAATTTTCAGTTTTGATATTATTCACTACTTAATTTTTTTATATATATATTTTTTTAAGGTATTAATTTTAGTTATTTCATTATTATTATTATTATTTTTTTTATTTTTATTTTTTATTTTTTTTTTTTACCGGGTTGAGATTACTGCTTGCGGTGGACTTTTCCGAGCCAAGCTGAGTGGATAGTAACCGACCGTTTCCTCGTGAGCCGCGGCTAGGGAGATATTCTTGTTTTTTCTGTTTCTGTTTTTTTTTTTTCTTCGTCTGGGAATAAAGGCAGCCGCGAGTATGGCGGACGGCACGTCGGGGAAAAACGTTCAAGTGCCCACGTGTCGCTATGGTACAAAAAGAATCGAGTGTAAAGGCTTTTCTGGCTTAATGAATATAGATTTACATATGTATCACAACGTGTGTATACAGAAATAAGTAGGTATCTTGCAGAAACTAACAGCCGATTTCCCGAAAGCCAAAATGATCCTGATTTTTTGAATTTTTATCTGGTATTTGGCAGAAATTCAAAAATCATTTTCCATCCAAATGGCTGGTGAAACCGGCTATAAGACTGATAAAAAAATAGAAATAATTACCTGTTGTGTGAAGTTTTAGCAGCGATATTAAAATTTTAACTTGATAATCGTTTATAAGGGCTCGAAACCCAACGCAGGTGCTTTTTGTTTTTGGCAAATTTTGTACTACTAATTACAAGCAAAAAACTGACGCACCAGATAATTTAGGATTTTTCGAATCTGCAAAATCTAAGTCTTCCCCTGACGACGTCCAAAATAGAAAAAGAAGTTGCTCTCTTCTGTAATATTCTCTATAGGTAGATGACAATACGCTTTTTTGTGATGACAGGACTGGCCCTCAAAAAAAAATCTCAGTGTTGTAAAACGAAAGTTTAACTACTGCTTAAGGAAAACTTATGTGAGACTCTAGATTAGCGAAGGGAAATTTTCTATTGCTAGTAAAAGATCGCTACACAGTGCTACCATCGAATCCCCACTTTCCTATTAAAATAAGGTTATTAACCGAATCTTTTTTTATATTTTGCAAAACATCATTCTGAAGCTCCAATATGCGCGAAACTGTGGGATCAAGTAAACTTTAAAGGTTCACTTCAGCTTCGGATTCTCTCACTACAATTTTGTCTGGATAGCTTTTAGTTTTAGCCTTCAGAACTTTTTCGTAGCTTTCGAATTTATGAATGCACGAATTAGTAAATATTGGTTTTTTGTTAAATTTGTTTCCACCAAAAGCGATACAACTTCATAGATATTTGCTTCCGAAAACAAAGGATTTGCCTGAAAATTGGGAGATCGCAAACTGGAAGATGCAGACTCATCATGCTTTGCAAGCTCGGCTATTCGCCGGCGCTTAGTCCTTTTTGAAGACTCACCAAAGTTTATTTTAGGACGCGCACGATTTGAATTGGTGGAAACTGTTGGTTGACATTTTAATGAAATGATTTCTTTCTTTTCGAGCCAATTAGAAGGATTTTTCAAAACTGCTGATATTTGGCGTTTGGATCTTTGCTAAAACAATGCAAATTTTTTACAAACGTAATTAATACATTTTCGCAACTCATACCGATCTGGCTCATAACCCTCATATTCAATATCTTTCACTATTGCACCCAGCACATTTTGAACTTTCTGGGAATGCGTACCGGAATTTTCACACTTAATCTCAAAAACATGCAATCGAGAAAGTTCGCAGTGGTAACTTGTGCCTAGAAACATTTTTAATTAGAAAATTAGATAAACCAAAAAAAATAAACCTGAAAAACGTTACGTTAAGGAATACTACGCGAGCCTCTGCAGGTCGATGCATCTACACTGAACACTTTTATAATCTTAAAATATTAACAAACAATATGTAAATAAAAATATTGAGGTCCAATAGGGGAAACACACTTAAAACATTACCTAAATACTTCAAAGACGAACCGAGAAACACACAAAATCCTACTTTTCTAAAACAAGGATTTGCATAAAACACAACACGAATTATCTAAAAGTTTAATTGTAGAAATAATGTCAATACCTTTATGTACAATATCCATTGCATACAATCTTAATTCACTCGGCGTTTCACAATATTTTAATTAAGTTAAATCCAATTCAATTTTCAGCATGCTGACGCGGTACAAATAAAATTAACAATTGATGACACTTTTGTTGCATTCTTCAGAAACAACCGTTAGAATCAGAGTGTCCAGAATTGGCGATTTCGCGCCAATTTGGCGATTTTTTTTTTGATATTTACGTGTAAAAATTTAGGAAATCGCCATTGGCGATTTTTGGCGATTTTTTCCATTCAAATAAATTTCATCCAATTATAAAAATATACAAAACTTAGTTTTCCACGATAATTTTACAGAAGAGGCTAATGAACTGCGTGATAAACTTGACTTAAGAAGCATATTAAAAACTGTCAAAAATTTTTAATCACCCTAATCGAAGAACTTTTGAAACGATTACCTAGTCAATTAAATTCTTTTAAAAAAGCTTTGATTTTGATTTTGTAACCAGAAAAGTGTGTGAATCAGAAAAGGGCGAATTTTCAGGGACCTGCCAATTCACTATTTGACTTTGAAGGAAAGAAAACCCTGCAGTGAAAACCCAAACCAGTTAGAAAAAATACTAGTTCATAAACTAGTTCCACATTTTCGAAGAACTTAAGCGTTCAGCGACATCTGCCTTTGAATTGCCAAAGCCTAAAATAAAACGCAATTAATTGCTTTTCTTACAAATGTCGGCTGTGGCGTCACGTGAAGACTACTGGTTCTGGTTCTGGGATCGTAGGTTCGAGGCCGCTTGGAGGTGGTTAAGATTTTTAAAGTTAGATCAATGTAAGTAGGAATAATTATTTCAATTTAAATATAAATAACAAACTTAAAAATCTAGTTGTATTACAAAAAAAGAAACAAATATATGGGAAGAAATACTTGTGCCATAAAAAAATAGATTACAAAAAATATATTTTTTTTAATTAAATTTAAGAATAACAAAAAAACCTTAAAAAAAAATATAAATAAAAGAAATATATAAAAAAAAAATAAAATAAA
>NW_023462299.1:0-18925 GCF_013731165.1 Rhagoletis pomonella
AGAATTTGCGGAAGATGTGAAATTTTCGAGGTAGATGGAATGCTATTGCGCAAACTCTCCATTTCTGGTGTGGACCTGTCTGCTACATCATCAGGTGTAGAACTTTCTGCTATAGACGCGGTTGTTTCTTGTGATGTTGATTGAGGTGTAACATTTGAATTATCTTCATCTTCCTTTCTCTACTTTGCAGTTGGAAAGTACGATGAAATGGACTTCTGTTGGGCTGCCTGTAAAGCATAATATATCAGTTATATATTTATACGAAAAGCTATCATAAATTCATAATTCGTCACAATACACAATCGCTTTGTTCCACCGGTAAAGCAATGTTGTAACGTGCTTGTGATGAAAGAGAACACTTGAGCTCACGTTTAATGTCCAGACACCATTTATAGCAATAAAACCTTTGCTTTGCAAAGATCCTATAAAAAGTCTAGACATCAACCTCGTCGGTAGGAATCATATCAAAGAACATTAGTCTCTAGAAGAAGATGTCGCCTAGCTGAAATAGTTAAATATTGCGCCTAAAATATGCACTACGTACGCTTCAGCGGAAATGGACGACACGCCATTTTTTTAAAAGAAATTCTTTGGTGCTCGTAGGTATATACATACATTTATGCACGCGCGTGTGTTGAAAGAAAATATAAATAATATCTATTGCAAAATTTTATACAGACGAGACTAA
This sequence comes from Rhagoletis pomonella, assembly GCF_013731165.1. Classification (NCBI taxonomy): domain Eukaryota; kingdom Metazoa; phylum Arthropoda; class Insecta; order Diptera; family Tephritidae; genus Rhagoletis; species Rhagoletis pomonella. The sequence goes on from NW_023462299.1 coordinate 689, forward strand.
AAAGTAGAAAATAAATAACATAAAAAAAAACTTTTTAATTTAATTTGAGCTTTCGCTGTAGAAATTTTAGGTCTATGTTATGTAGTTTGACTATTGTCAATTAAATCTAATGCTTTGTATTGCATGCGCTCCACATTTTTTTTTCAATGGGTAGGTTCAGAAGGCGCAGAAGTTGAGCGCTTGATACATTAGCTGTCAAATTCAAAACACACAACATGTTGTCTCAAATGATGATAAAAACATTACGATCATCTAACACGCAACTGTTCAGTTGATCAGAAGTGCAAAACAACGCGTTCAGAAGGTGCAATCGCAACAGTTACTGAGCTGTTTCGCCTTCTGAACGTACCCAATATCATAAATTGTTTACATCTAATGGCTTTTGGTGAAATTTCAAAATCAAAAGTTATCAAAATAAATTCTGGGGGTTGGGTGAAATTTCCCCGATTTACCCCCCCCCCCTGGGTCCCCCACTGCTATGTGTACATGTTTCTTATAGTCTAGTATGTAGGTGTACGTATATTATTTAACATTTTCGTTAGAAACTTTATATTTATATATTCATATATTTTATTTTCGCTTGGCTAGCAAAACTTTCTTCTTCCTTATTAGGATGTATGTATACTAGGGTGGTCCAAAAAAAAGGAAAGTCGGAAGTTTAATGCTCTCACCCCCTAGGATTGTTCTATACCGAAAAAAAGTATACCCCTGTTTTTTTATTTTAAAATCAAAATATATTTAGAGGTCGCTCAAAGCGCTCAAAGTTTCCCATGTATTTTGTATGGGGAAAAAAAGACTTTTCGTAGAAATGGCATAGAATCCACGAAAATCGAAATTTTTCAATCTGAAAACTCAGCTTCTCTTCAGAAGACTTCAGATAATAATACCCAATTGTTTATTTAAACATTTTTTAATTTTAACTATTTTTTAAGGGTCTCCGAAAAATCCCAAAAAAAATCAATTAGACAAAAAGAAGCGTTAAAAATTATTATTAAAAAATAGAGCATTAAATTTCCGATTTTACTTTTCTCCCATACATTTTTGGACCACCCTAATGTATACACACAACTTCCTTTTTTTACCTTTCATGAGAATGAAATGGTATTATAACTTTGGTCCGATGTTTGTAAGTACCAGAATAAAAAGAGATAGACCCATTAAAATGTATACTTATATGATCAGAACGTCGAGCTGAGTCGATTTAGCCGTGTCCGTCTGTCCGTCTGTCCGTCCGTCCGTCTGTCCGTCTGTCCGTCCGGCCGGTTGTCCGTCTGTTTGTATGCAATCTAGTCTCTCAGTTTTCGAGATATCCGGATAAAATCTGGTAGGAGAGTGTACTTTTATAATTTATTAATCATATGTCGGAACATGAAGAATCGGACCACTATAACATATAGCTCCCATACAACTGATTGTTCAGATATGAGATTTTTCGTTATAACTTCTCCATTTATGCAGCTGGGAACACGAAATTTTGCAGTACTTGCACCCATTATCAACAGAATACTTACAGTGAAAATTACAAAGATCGGGTCACTATAACCTATAGCTCCCATACAACTGATTGTTCAGATATAAAATTTTTCGTTATAACTCCTTCATTTATATAGCTAGGAACATGAAATTCCGCACTGTTTTCAATAATTACCAACAGAAAACTTACAGTGAAAATTAAAAAGATGGGGTAACTATAACCTATAGCTCCCATACAACTGATTGTTCAGATATGAGATTTTTCGTTATAACTCCTCCATTTATGTAGCTATTGTCAACAGAAGACTTACAGTGAAAATAACAAAGATCGGGTCACTATAACCTGCAGCCCCCATACAACTGATTGTTCAGATATGAGGTCTTTTATCATAACTCCTCCATTTATGCAGCTAGGAACATGAAATTTCGCACCATTTTCACTCATTATTAACAGAATACTTACAGTGAAATAACAAGGATCGGGTGACTATAACATATATGTATCTCCTTTATTTGAACAGCTAAAACCGATAAATTTCGTAAGATATTTTATAAATAATGATACAAAGTCTACTGAGAAAATCTTCAAAATCTATGCCGTATAAGCTTTATCGCTTTATCTCCTATACCACTGATTGTTCAGATACCAGTTTTTGCGATATATCTCCTTTATGTAGGAAACTAAACCCAATAAATTGTGTTACCGGGTTACATACCGATCACATAGCAGTGAAAATCACTTAGATAGGTGCTAATGTAAGGTATGTCTTCCATACCTCTGATTGTTCAGATGGGCCTTTTTATATAGCTATGTAATTCCTCTATCGATGTATGCAGATGTATTCAAAAGCAGTAATCTGTCAAAGTAAAACTTGCAGATGTTCATGAAAGGTATGAAGCCTTCGGCATAGCCGAAGGCAGCGCTGCTCTTACTTGTTTTCACATAGAATTTGTTCATTCTGAGCCTTAGAAGTTCTTTAATTTTTAAGTTTTTCTTATTTATCGTTTCATATTCACACTGTTCTGAATTAGTTAAAAGTTCACTAAAACGTACGACAAAAATTTAAAATGCATGTTGATTCGTTATCACCTACGTAACCAAAATACATTTTCACTAAAATCATATCAGCCTTTGTTTGCGAAATATCGGCATTCGAGAATTGCAAAATTACAAAAATTTCAGAACAAACTTTTGTTCTCATATATTTTTTTTTAATTCGTTGGTTATAATTAAGATAACAGTTATAAGTAACTATCTGAATAGCCCTTGGCTCGTTAGCACATAATTTTTTTTGCAGAGAAATCGTTAATAATGTATTTCTTGTTTTAATTTATTTTTAATAAATATTGTTAGCGTTTCAATACGTTCTGATTTAATAAGTAATTGTTTAATACAATCCGGGACTGAAAGTGTGTGTAGGCAAATTGAGTTTTATTTACAAATATACAATACACCACATCGTATTACCTAAGTCATGAAGAAAACAGAAAAAAGTATCTGCACCATGTGGAAGAAAAATACTGTTGAGAAAAAAGAAAGCCAAATTTGTTCAACTGACTGAAAAATGCGTTGATCTCAGGGGGCACCAAGGAATATATTTTGGGAGGGGTTTATACTTCTATAGATATATCACCAGAAAATACTGAAAATTCGCTTCAGATAATAGGCTCTTAAAATACATTTATGCAAGTTTTATGTACAGTATGTAATAAATAAATACAATTTTTAAAGTTTCATAAATTGCACTTTATTTATTTGCACAAATTAACAGAGAACTCAAATATTTTTAACCGACTTCAAAAAACGGGGAGGTTATCAATTCGTAGGAATATTTTTTTCAATTTCCTATATGCTACCGCATAACTTTGAACCACGTGAACTGATTTCTATAATTCTTTTTTTTATCGGAAAGATGACACCTCATGGGTCGTCCCGTAATTTGGTTTAGATCCGATCATTGGATCATGTTAAAAATTACTTGTTTAATAAAAACTTCTTTAAACACAACTTTCAGCTTTCAAAAGTGAAAAAAATGTTGAATAAAATAATTTTAAAAGAAGCTTTTATTTAACATGTACAATCAAAGGAATAAAATAAAATAGTGTAACAAAAGATTTTTTAGCAAGAAAATTTTGTTAAAGCTGCACCAAAATATAATAAGTTAAGCTTTCATTAGAGTTTCCCTTTTACTATTGGACTTTTAGTAACTTTGACGAAAGCTTTACTTATTTTATTTTATTAATTTTAGTGCAGGTTTAAAAAATTCGACTTTCTTTTTTCAAAACAGTATTTTTCTTCCACATGGTGCATATACTTTTTTTCTGTTTTCTTCATGACTTAGGTAATACGACATGGTGTATTGTATATTTGTAAATAAAACTCAACTTTCCTATACACACTTTCAGTCCCGGATTGTATTACACAATTACTTATTAAAACAGAACGTATTGAAACCATATATGTAATACTTCTATATTGGCAGTAAGCTAACTTCTCAATGTGTAAGCATTCCGAAAACAAAGCGAGACAGTCTAGTACCATTTTTGTCAATGTATTGTGTACTTGAGTGCCGTTTTTGTATATGGGTTGTGTACATGTTTATTTATAAACGTATGTGTTCCTTTTCTTTCGTACGTGTTTATTGATATATCTGTTCTGTAGTGTTTTCGGACGGTACTAGCTCTTACTGCCAATATAGAACCGTTTTTCCCCCGAAGGGCAAAAAACGGATATTTAGGTTTCTGCCGTAGCTTGAACCACATGGAGATTACGCCTCTGTAACTCGACCTTAATTCGCTCACAGATTGATACTTACAGGGCCATCTACCGCAAATAGTACGAACCAATAGTTTTTCAGGTAGCAGCGCTCGGCTGTCATACTTGTCAGTACCTCAAGCCGGCAAGGCCTTAAGGTGTGGTTCAAGCTACGTCAGAAACCTAAATATCCGTTTTTTGCCCTTCGGGGGAAAAACGGTTCTATTTAGGTGTTCGTGCCTTCGTTTGAACCACATGGAGACGTGTTTAATCTCTTCCGGCGCTGGTACCCTGCGTACTGTGACCAATTTTCTATATAAACTTATTAATAACGTGAATTTATTTTGAAGCATAGTACACATTTATAAAAGTTATAAATAAACCTTAATTTCTTTATAAAACGAATTCGTGTAAGAAAAATAGTTATTCGGCTGATCACAGGTCGCCTTCAACCGGAGAAAAGTACTCGCTAAGACTTCTGCCAGGTATTTTTGGATTCGATGATTCCACCTCTCTGAAGTAATGATTGAAAACGGTATGCTTCGATCTCCAGTTCCCCCTTCCTAGTATTTCATCTATGTCCATATTTTTGTGCCAGTTGTCTGTCGCCACGCACGCTCTTATACTACCCGCCGAAGATTCAATGCGCGCCTCTTTAAGTAAGGTCTTTATCCAACCCGCTATTACAGCGCGCGTAGCTTCTTTTACTTGCCCTCTTGTCGTAATGAATAAACTTTCTAAAGACGCTGCTCTACGACGCGTTTCTGACAACGAGACCGCTTGTTTAACCCAGTAAACCAAATCAAATCTATGGTTGAGAGAATTTTTGAGATGCCAGCCCGATTGCCTGTGCGAAACATTACCCGTTTTTGACCCAAACTTCGGCCAAAAGATTAGCTCGTTGTCCCTTTCCTCGAATAAGTCAGGCCTTATACTCAAAAGGGTCAAATCATGGACCCTTCGGCCCGACGCAAGTAGAAGCAAGACGCTTGTGCGTCGGGATACTGCAAATAAGCTTGAATTATCAAAATCATATAATTCAAGAAATCTTAATAAATCCTCAACTCTCCAAGAGAGGCCTTTTTTGACATATGGTTTGCTGGAAACAATTGCTTTTAACATATGGGTAACCACTGGGTGCGAACTAAGTAGTGAACTCTTTTGTGGATTAGCAAATGTTGTCACTACTGATTTGTGAAGCAACACTGTTCTGGGAGCTAGCTTCCCAACATCGTGTAAATAGCATAGAAAATGAGCTAAATCGGCTGGCCCCGGATCGTCAGTTTTAATATTGTTATTCGAAGCCCAGTCGCACTACTTCCGCCATGCTGGTCTATACGTTTTTAATGTAGATTTCCGCCAATAAGCTTGTAATAACTCTACCTCGGAGTCTTCCCAGTTGGAGGTTTCTTTAGCCCAGCCCGTATTTTCCAAACCTGCAAACTCATTTGATCTACCCCTGAAGGAGGGAGATTTGTCTGCAGGTCCACAAGATTGATTGACAGATCTGGAATTTTCCAAGGTTGATGAGTTGCGCACCTTTTTAAGTCCACCATCCAGAATGCCTTGTGCCAGTCCGGAGCTACTAGTAGATAAAACCCTGTTGAAGCTTCCAGATGTTGGAGGACTCTTGGTATAAGAGCAGGCGGTGGAAACACCCACCCCAGTTTGTAATGCCATGTCCTGCTTAAGGCATCTGTGAATTGGCTCCGCACATCGGAAGCATCCTCGCTCACATACTTTGGCACCACCGCTGAGCGGACTGACGTGAACAAGTCCACCTCTGGAGTTCCAAACTTTCGAAAAATCTCTCTGGTGATTTGAGCTTTCAAGTGCCATTCCGGAAATCTTTTCTTCCTCGACAGACTGTCGGCCAAGCCGTTGTAGGGACCCGGTATGTAGTGGCTGATGAGTCTGCAGTTGTATTGATCGCATAGCTGGAGAATGTACTTCGCTGTTCTCAAAAGTCTGACTGATTTCCTCCCCCCTTGCTTTGTTATGTAAGCCGCTTCAGTTGGGTTGTCTGTTTGCCATATCACTGATGCATCTTGTATTTCCGAGCCCAGATATTTTAACGTTTCGTAGATGGTCCAAAGCTCTTTTTGGTTGCAATGCCAATGACATTGTGTATTGGTCCACTGGCCCCAGAATTTGTGACCGTTTGCTATGGCACCCCATCCTGAATCTGCAGCATCCGTTGTTATGAACATTGATGGATTGGGATAATGAATAGGTGAACTTCTGTGCGCATTTTCTATCCACCAATTTATTTCCGCAGTGCCTCCCTCGGAAATCGGGAATCGTTTGCGAGGCTTCAGCTTTGGCAACTTGTTGGACTCTATCTGCCACTTTCGGCAAAATAGTCTTCCCAAAGGTACTACGAATGTTGCAAAGTTGAGTTTTCCCAACAATACCTTTGCATCGTGCCAACTCCATTGTTTCTTCTCCAGATGGGTGCGGCACAATGACACGACTCGTTCTATCTTTTTGTCTGATAGCATTTTCTGATTGCTTCGGGTGTTCCAAATTATTCCGAGGTATTCTAAGCATTGAGATGGCGTTATTAGGGACTTCTTCATATTCACTGACCATCCTAGATCCCGTAACTTGTGAAGCACATAAATGGCTTGTTCTCTTAAGACACTCGGGTTCTGATGCACAATTAAGAAATCGTCCAAGCACACCACCATCTTGATATCTGCTACTTGTCTGAACCAATGCGCGAGCCAATTTGTTACCTTTGCGAAAGCAGATGGGGCACTTGCCAGCCCGAATGGCAGACAGGTAATTTCGTATGTATTTCCCTCGTAATGCATATTTAAAAATCTCCAATGCGCTGGTACTATCGGAATATGATAGTAGGCTTGCGAGATGTCTATTTTCACCATATAGTCCCCCGAGGTGAGCACTTCTGGGATACGGTAATGATTTAGAAGCCTGAAAATGGGGGTTTGGACGAACTGATTCAACTTTTTTAAGTTGAATATAGGTCTGTTGGTTCCGTCCGACTTTTTCCTTAAGAACATTGTTGAGAGAAATCCCGTGTCGTGCTGGCTGGTTTGGAGAGCGCCACAATCTATCATTTTCTGAATTTCTTCCTTTAAGCCCTCTGAACCCCGCGATTCGAACCTTCCCTCCAAATTTGACAGGTTTACTAATATCGGTCTTTTCTGAAATGGAATCCTGTAACCCGATAAAATCTTTAAAACAGCTATAGGAGCTCCTATTGGCTCCTGAATGGTTTTGCGTCATGCCTTTTTGAACCCTCTCCATTTACTTTGACTTTTTGCAGCTCTGTCTTGCTTTTCATTTGAGGCCTGCCTTTTGTTGTTTCCCTTGTATGTGGAGAAGTAGGTTTTGTTATTATATTTGTTGAGCTCTCTGCTAAAAGATCCCCTTTTATCTCTAACATCGGCCCTTTGAATAGTTTTTGGCGGGCGAAAGGTTTTCTTAAAGGGAAAAAACTTGTAAATACCCCCTTGATCTCTAACTACCTGAGACAGCTCAGTTTCCATGAACAAATGCGAGTCAGAAGGTGGTATACTATGAATAATTGCATGTAAGGCTTTATTTTTTACTTTGTATGTGTCTCGTCTTTGTTGGATAACCTCTGCTTTCCGACCGCAGACATATTGTAGAAGGGAGTCGGAACTGTTACGAAATTTAGAATCATCAGCCAAGAACTCCTCTCCCACCATCTGTTTAAAATCTCTCGGTAATTTATCACATAACTGCTCGAAAATTTTCCTTTGTTGGAGCAAGCCATTCGTTATGGCCCCTAAAGTTAAATCGAATTTTTCTAATATTGCCACAGAAGTCCAGTTAGGTGTGATACCAGCAAATTGATTATTAACTCTTAAGGCTGAAAACACTGGCGTGGCTTGAAAGTGCTTTTGTACCTCCGAATAGCGAATGTTCTTCCACCCGTCCATTCCTAAGCGTTGACATTCTATTCCCTGTTGAGCTAAGACTGGATCTGCTATCGAAACCTTTGTTTCAGATTCCATTGTGCGTGGTTTGAAGTCAAATGAAGGACCTCTGTCCATAGCCTTCGCCGCTTGAACTAACTTTAACCGCACTTCAGCCCTAGCAATTTCATTTTTAATTGCTCGCTCAGCGTCCTCTGTATACCCTGACGCTTCATCCTCAACACTGCTTTGGATATCAGATACTATCGGTGAGCGTACCGTATTTGCTCGTATGCTATCCTCACAGGAACTGTGAGGGATTGAATAGTAGGAGATATTTAAATTTGGCTCTTGAGAAACATTTGTGACTTTTTGAAGATCACTGATCTTCTTGTTTTGTTGAGCTTGCACCTCTAATAACTTTCTAAACATCTCCATTTGCCGTTGCAGAACTCCAGCCATAAGATTGTCGTTGGTGTCCTGGCTTAAAACTGCACGTTTTCGCGGAGGCGAGTCACGTCTCATGCGTCTGTGACGTTTAGAAGTTTCATATAAAGTTGGGCAGTTATGCTTCATTATGCTGCTGTTTGAACCCCCTCCAGTATTTGGGGGCTTACCAACAGACGAACATGGGGTGCTGCTGATAGGTTGTGACTGACTGCTCGAATGAGCCAATGTCCTATCTCGGCTGATCGATTTGCCTTGAGCTTTGAGTTCACGAATAGTGTTCATGAAAGGTGTATACGAAAATGGGTGGATTTTCGTCATAACAGCGTGAGGGGTGTATAATAAAGCCCTTCCCAAAGGCCATGATATTATAATTGACCTAATGTGTCTAAATGTCCTCTCGGAGAGATCCCCCTCCTTCCGGCAAAAAGCACGGGCTAAATCGGAAGTTGGGATACCAAGTCTCAACTTGCTATCAGCGGTGGACGATAACTCCTTTCCAAACAATTCTTCGAAAGAATAATTCATTACTTCCCATGACTCCCAGTCAGAAGGATAGCTCGCTTGAACCGAGCTCAAAATTAAAAGGAACGCTTCCTTTTCATCCGAGTTATCTGGTAATATTTGGGCCAAATGACCCATAGTTGTCATCGCTGCACACGCCATAATCTGCAAGTAACATATAAGCAATTTAACGATGCAGTAACCAATCAAATGTGTACATGATGTGTGGAGAAAACAAATTTTCCCCTACATATTTTAGTACATAGCTGACATAGTGACAGCACTACTCGTGTCAGTATGTGACAAACGAGTTGCTAATGGCACCTTATGAGGCAACATGAACTGCTGGCACGGCCGCAGTATATGACGGTGCCTATGGAGGCAGCTGCGTCTCGTCGTTGGGCCATGGGCGCCGAACGGAATTAAAAACTATCATCCAGCGAGATATTTCCACATACTTTTCCTTTTATTTTATTTTTCCTTTTCCATGCACGTGTAATCTGCTGAGTTACAAAAAGCGTACTGACAAGTATGACAGCCAAGCGCTGCTACCCGAAAAACCATTGGTTCGTACTATTTGCGGTAGATGGCGCTGTAAGTATCAATCTGTGAGCGAATTAAGGTCGAGTTACAGAGGCGTAATCTCCATGTGGTTCAAGCGAAGGCACGAACACCTAAATAGGAGTATTACATATGGTCATTCCCATGGTGGCGCACGTGACAGTCGTACGATTTCAATGTGATACAAAAAAGGAATACCATTTGTTTTCTTTAACTTTTTTGGGCCATTGTATAGCACGTAATTAGCTCTATATTAAATCAATCGAACTGCTTAGTCCTGAAATAGAAGCATTTAAAGAGAGGTTCGTTACGTGACAAAAAATGGAAGTTGATTTTTTCTTTTCTTGCAAAATCGCAAAACTCTGCGAATTGTGGATGGCTATTTTGATGAAACTTATTTTGATATGATTTGGAGCAATTCTAGTTGTTTTTAGAGTTTTTTGAATTAATGCAAATTGTTTCAATTCTCTTTTACAACCCCAAGTGTGAAACGTAACGTGACGTGGCGTGACGTGACATAAATTTCCATCGTTATATTTTTGTTAATATTGCTTTTAAATGAATTTTCAACGCAAATAAAACATGTATTTTATGTAGAATATACTTTATATTTTGACTTCAGCGCCAATTCAGGGTCAATTTATTGGAAATCTATGATTTATTATGTTTCAACCACATACGCCAAATTCGAACCAAATCGGACCATAAATACCGTTTTTCGAAATATCTCGACCTTGGCACCACCTAGGAAGACCATTTTATGCAAACATGATTCTACTTACATAGCCAGTATATATTTTAAAAAGCAGACAAATCGGCCCGTAAATACGTTAGATATAAAACTTTTATTTTTTTTGTCGTGGTGGACCTTCCGTTGGAAACACCCATATATGATTGAAACGATAACAATATTTATTAAAAATAAATCAAAACAAGAAATACATTATTAACGATTTTTCTGCAAAAGAATTATGTGTTATCGAGCCAAGGGCTGTTGAGATAGTTACTTATAAGCAGGGAACGGATTTTATGGAAAATGCCTTTTTTCTGCTAAAGAGATAGAGTATATTCGATTAAGAATGTCCACGATTTAGCTTTCCCTGATTCCATATATACACATTTGATGTTGCCTTTTTTTGCCTTTTTTAAGATATTTGCCTTTTTTTGCCTTTTTTAAGATTTTTGCCTTTTCTACCTTTAAAAAAGTGATTATAGCATTTAAATTTTTTTTTTTAAGATTAAAAGATATACACACGCCCATGCGGCTTATAGAAGCGCAGGGACCTCTTGCCAAATTGGTGTTGGAAAAATTCAAAGCCGTTTTCTCAGCTAACGTGGGCTTGGAGACAATAAGGGGTGTGGATAAAATTGTAAAGGGCACGAGCGCACATTTAGTACATTCAAGGCTTTTCTTCGCGAAAATCGAATGAAAATGCTGGCAGAAAACTTCAAAATGCATCTTGTGGTTCAATGTTCTACAACTATACAGATTAAAGTTTTATGAGTTAGAAACTCGAAAGGATAAAATAGTCAAAGATTCAAAGTACAAATTTTTCATATAATGAAACTAGTTCATAGTTTTTCTCTTTTTACTTGTAATATAAACATTTCTAAAATAAATGTATTTTTTGATTGTTCTTCGTATTTTCTGCCTTTTTAGTGCCTTATTTTGCTTTTTTGCAATACTATTGCCTTTTCCTGCCTTTTTCGATATTTTGGTTTGCCTTTTTTTGCCTTTTTTGCAAAACCTAGTACCTTTTCCTGCCTTTTTCGCTATTTTATTTTGCCTTTTCCAGCCTATTTCGTTATTTTATTTTGCCTTTTTTATAGGTTTTTAGGTCCTAAAAATCCGTTCCCTGCTTATAAGTGTTATCTTCATTATATCCAACGAATTAAAAAAAAAATTGAGAACAAAAGTTTGTTCTTGACGAATCTCAATATTTCGCCAAAATAAGCTGATACGATTTTAATCAAAATGGATTCCGGTTACGTAGGTTAGGGATGCCCAAATCAGCACATATGTGTCGCGGGCGACTGCGCGTGCAAAGCTCTGCACAGCGGTGCTGGGCAAGCGCGGAAGCAAAAAGTTATCGGAAGGGGAAAACGAAGTCAACAGAATAGTGAGATTGTATGTGTGACAGTGATGGAAAATTAGTGTGCATTGGGCCATTTTCGGCCCTTTCGGAAGCAGCCGGCACCTTCAGCACAATCGATTGATTTTCGGCACTATTTTTGCGTAACTCAATGCAACTAATAAATATTTCTTTCGGATCCGCAATTAAATATATTTTTTTTACATTTAATCATATGTGCTTAAACTGATAAATGATATAAACATAGAAACGCAAGCAGAAGAATCTCGCTTCCACATTCTGCATATGCGCTTAACATTTTTGTTTAAACACATTTGTCGAAATTTCATCTCTAAAGCAAATATTAAATATCATTTAATATATACTTTAGATTTAAATAATCATTTTTAGTGGTGGGCGAGTCCGAGATGTTTAAATGATCGAGATAATACATTCAATTCGCGTATATTTTTGAGAGCTTTTTTCGTTGAAGGTGTTGCGCTTTTTCTTCCATACTGAAACTTGTGTACATCATTTATCATTGTCTAACAAAAACTATAAAATAAAGCTTAATTTAAAATGTTGGAATAAAAAACAACAACGCTACACGCGCATTCATCCATATAACATAAAATGCGAACGTGCGTTATATGGAAGAAAGTGCGCAACACCGCAAACAGAAAAATTCAAAAAATCAATGGTATTTTCTAGACACTTCAAACTTGCACCTTATTATACTAGAATGAATGGGCTACAAAAATGAATGGGTACCCAAAACATGTCTACAAGTTCTGAACAAAAACTGTGAAAATTTGATGAAACTTTGTTGATTTTTTTCATTCTTCCAAGTCTCGATTTATTTGCAAGGTTTTTGTTTGACAATGAGCTACAATTTTATAAAAAAAAATAATTAAAATTATTTAATGATGATAAAACATTAATGCACTATATAGGTCAGTTCATATTAATGAACATAAAATGAGATCACTATCGATAAAATGGAAATCCTGAAGGGAAATTTATAATTTCAACGCATGGAATTTACATACATTTTTTTACTTTCAACCCCCGAATTGCTCAATTACTTCTATTTCTGCAGGATCGCCATTAGGTAAATTGAATTTCCAACGATTTTTTCAAAATAAATAGCGATGAGGGATATTTCACCCGCCGGTGATAAGAAATAGCAGTCACCATAACGCACATCACTAATATTAATGTTCACAATCACGTTTACATTCAAAATTACAATTCATAATTTCTTTTTGTAGCAAATATGAAATATAGGTATATCCCTTTACTTAAATGTAAACGGATTAAGAATCAAAGTGCTAGAAGGGATTTGAGCGTTTGATACAAAAAGTATTTTTGATGTTGAAATTGTACTTGAAATCGGCAAAATGTACTTTTGTACATTTTAAAATTAATTGTACTGAAAAAAAGTACAATTGTACTTAAAATATCAACACTGTTTCACTGGCGCTGTACTTGCTGCAGCGATGCCAGATTTGAGCGTACCCAATTTTTTACCGATAATAACTCATGCGGGGGATTTGGGTATTGGGCATTTTACAAGCCTATTAGGAAGTATACATATCTGTGTTCGTATAGAATAGTAGCTTATGTCGGAAGACTGGCTTTAGTATAATGAACCATTCGCAGCATACGATTGCGAAAGACTCACTGGCGCCGAGTCGTTGAAGAACTCTTGGAAAATAAACGTAAAAGACGGTAATGTTAATGGCGATGCTAGCAAGTCAATATTCGTATAAAGTTTCATAAAAAAATTTCTTGTGGTTTAAAGAATATAGGAAATGGTACATTGAATTTTTCAGAGGTAAATTTTTAAACACAGAATATGAGAAATAAAAATGTGCCTTATAAAATATAATGAAAACCTTCGCCAGTTTGTTTCGCAGCCCACTTAAGGGTTTCTATTTAATCGATAATCTTTGTACAATCTATAAAGCACAAGGGAAAGTTGTGTCCAGGATCATGTTGCACGCTGAGTTTCCAGTTCCACTGAAAGAGAACAATAAACCCCTGCTGCACAGTGGTTCAAAACTGGTATTTAGTGTTCTTAATTCAGTGGAGGCTTCATTTTTCACTTAATTTGATTAATTTTTATTATTCTATTATGAAAGTTTACAATATTTGCAAGAGACCAGTTGAGCCTGATTTGAGAATTTTTATTTGATTAAATTCAATTTTTTTGTACAAAATGCAGAAAAAGTAGCAATTTTGAAGAAAATATATTCTTCTGTTCCAGTTAATAAATGTTACATAACAAAAGCTAGTTGAAAACAATAGTATGGTTCTCTCAAAACGAAAATATTACACAAAAAAAAAATTTTAAATGTTATAAAAAAAATGTTCACGAAAAAAAATACTTTTTTTGGTTTTTAGTAAAAATTGGATGAAAGATGAAGGCTAATTTTGAACCAATGAGTGCTGGCTTCATCATGCAGTATGAATTATGGTAAACGCATTATGGTAGCAAAGGATGGCGAAGTCCTTGAAAAGGATTTGGCTTAATTTTTCGCTACAGCAGGGGGTTTGTACAAGTAAATATTATAATTAACTGGTAAGTATCTATTTAAATTACGATATGGGTAAGGTACTTTTATCAAAGAAGTTGTATGTACGTATTCACAAATCATTTTGAAAATAAATGTCCTTTATTTTACGTTGGTTTATATGGTCACCGTAGATATATGTGTAGTCATAACCAAGGCATATTAAACAAGGTAGAAGTGATTTTGACATTTCTCTCTTTTGACCACCGACTATAATGTCAAATGATGAATAAGTTTTAACCCTTTTCAAGTTGGCATTTTCTAATTTTCTTTAAAAATTTAATTGTGCTTTGAGATAGTTTTGAATTTAGAAGACTTGGTTGCCTGAAGCCACGCAATTTCAGAACTGGTAAGCAGTGCGCGCTTTCACTCATCAGTACCTGGGTTCAAGCCCTGGTCAAAACAACATCGCAAAAAATTATAGAAAAAGGTTTTTTCTTAACAGCGGTCGCCCCTCGACAGGCAATGGCAAACCTCCGAGTGTATTTCTGCCATGAAAAACAGCTTCTCATAAAAATACAATCGCCGTTCGGAGTCGGCGTAAAACTGACCGCTTTGTGCGACAACATCAAGGCGCACGCCACAAATCGGAGGAGAAGCTCGACCAAATACTAACATATGTGTAAGCGCCAATCTATTACATACGTATGTAGAAGAAAACATTAAATCGTGTTTTATAGGTGGGGATGTTTTTAGAAGTAAATATTTAACTAAACGAGCAAAAACATTGGGCGAATAGAAACAAAAAAATATTTATAACAGTTTCATAACACATTTATTTCATTTAATGACGTGGTTTCCTCTACACTGAGAAAAAAACAGCGTTGTAAGAATAAAAAAATTGTATTTGATTACCATTTAAAAATGCTGGTATTTAAATCTAGTGAAAAGTGTTAACGAAGTAGATTTTTCCATTATACATACACTACGTATAATGGAAATATTCAATTCAAATACGCCTGTATTAAAAAGACGAATTTTCAGTGCACGGATGGCGTTTTGCACGTCTCGGATGCTTTTTCATATGTAATATGGAAGTTAAGGACTGAGGGTCCTGAATAACTAAGAAAATTAAAGGGCCAACTTGCCCTGGAATTGAAAGAGGTAATTTAAACGTTATAATAAAAGTACTTTATTGACATAAATAAATAAGCCTAATTGACTATAACACCCCGATGCAACTGCCGCTGCTCCGAGTTCTGCTGCCCTTTATAGACTGTTCCGCTGCCGTTGTTCTATAGCCAGACATACGCGACGTCAGTGAGCCGCCTTGGCCTTGAATTCCCACAGGTAACTTGAAATATGCAACACACTGATTTCACAACCGTGTGCAATGAAATTATGCTGACACCGCTGCAATGTCTAATGCATTGGCTCCGTTATACTAATGGTTGCGTAAGCATTAGCCAGAGGTACTAACTGTGGCCGACAGTTGCCATAGGTGTCTGATAGCGTTGCACAATATTGCTATTGCATGATATGATGAAATGCACTTGGCCTTGACAAAGGTGTAGGATGTCAATTATGTTGTTAACCACGTGTATTGCTGGACTGGGGGAATGCAACATGTTGGGTGACGGCGGATGTGTTAACTGCTCCCCCTTTAAAGGTCTGCGTCCCGCAGATTGGATGGACGTTCCTCGAATTTTGAATTAGCCTTGTTGTCAATGTTCAACGCAGGTAGGTGTATCTTCGCCGTAATCCTTCTCCAAATGTGCTAAAGGGATAACATTAGTATGACTAACACCAAACCATCGGTAAATGCAAACCAATTGGTTTTCTCCTTGACGTATCCCAGGAGCTTGATATTATGAGCTGTCATCCCGTGTTTTAGGTTAAGGTTCATTGCCACACTGCGGTTGGTGACGCTGGCCAAGATTGGTGGAAGCTCCTGTACTCCTGATCTACTAGTACTCGAGTAGTTTTTGCCATTGATTGCTACGGTTTCATGGTCCATCTGGAGGATATAAGAACCATTAAGTGTATTTGAATTGTTACCTGATTTTACAATCCCTATAAAATTGTCAAGGAAAATGGTATCATCCTTGATGATTTCAACAGTGGAATCGTTACAGGTAGCGTAAGTACAACTTGTTTGTCCTCCCTTGAGAAGACGAGTCAGGCAACTAGATTCTGGTAGCAGATCGAGTGATTTCCCTTCACAGATCATGGTAGCAGATAATTGCAAGCAGTGTTCCTTGATGCCGAATGTCTGATGTTTATTGGTCAGGATTGTTTGATATGCCAATTCCACTCGGACGCCGTTCTGTATGTTAGCTCTTGCGATCAGGCGATTAAATCTAGCTTCTGTGACCTTTGGTAGGGACAACACGTATAAGAGGAGTGTGTTGTTGGTGTAGATCGATGGTTTGCTATATTCAATCGCTTCGATGGCGTTGCTGTATGGAAGAACGTCGATCTCACTGACAAGCTGGTTAACTTCCTCTATACTCAGAAAATTGGTGTTGACGACTCCTGCTTTAGCCATCTGACAAGCACGGATCAGTTCGTTGACGTCTTCTTTCAGGATAAAGATTTTATGCTGGACTTCTTGAGAAATCCTATCCAAGTTCCTCTTGTTGATCACATAATTGGTGGCGACCACAATGCCATTGAGCCTCTGCAATAACTGATTAGTTTTCTTAAAAAATTTCATCATTCACCTTGTACCGCTGCTCTTTGTTTTTATTAAGGGAATTTTCGTTTCGGAGGACCTTATCCCAGTCCGTAGCATCAGGTGAGCCAGCAATCAATTTCCAAGCCCAATCCAGTTAATAGATCGTTTAAATCTGACCTCTTAGTTCGATTAAACATGTGCGGATTCTGCCTAGCTGGAATAGTAGTACCTCTTTAGATGCTGTTGTTTCGTTTAAGGTAGTTATTGCCCACTCGAGCCGATTTGTTGCCAGTTCGTATCGTTCCAAATTTACCACATGAATTAGCTTGAAGTGTCCATCGATGATCCATCCATATCCATCTCGTATTGTTACTAGGTGTAAGTCTATCTTGAATAGGTCATATGAATGACCAATGGCGCAGAGACACGTGCTACGGATTAGATTAATACATTAGTCTACTAATGGTTTATTACCCAAACCCATGTTATAATAGTAACTCTATACAATTCAAGGTCTTAATTCTAAAATTCATCTTAGCCATATCCTTTTTACATTAATATATTTTTTATTCTACTCAAAGTCTTAATTCTAAATTTCATCTTAATCATATCCGTTTCCTCTTAACTATTCTACTCATTTAACTAGTTATCTAACTTTATGTTTTTAATTAACCTAAGATCCTTATTCTAGTTTTGAGTTGCATGGGGTGAGTAGTGATAGAATTGAGAGATTTGCATGTTTTTTTGTTATTGTTTATTTTCTTTGGGAACCCAGTAGTGAAGTAGTTAGTTATGTTAATTGCTAATTAATTAGTGGTAAGTGATTAATGCGAAAAATGAAAGTTAGTTCTAATAGTAAATTTCATGCAATCATTCCCATTTCCCATTTTTTTTGTGAGAATTCACTTTCCCTTTTTTTATTCTTTTTTTTTATTTTTTGAAGTGAAACTTCTTAGGCGGCGGTACCGCAAAAATGGAGAGTGAAATTTTTAAAACTGAAAACGTTACATGAGTGAGAAGGAAGATATAGGTAGTATAGGGAAGGGAAAAAAAGAAATAAAGCGACGCATGACGGGTACGAGTACCTACATATGTATATATGTATGTTTGAATGCACGTATGTATGTATACATATATATGTATGTATGAACGAAGTCATTGCGCATTTTAGCTCTGCCGCTGCCAAGCAATATATGTGTAAATGATGCAAGCGTGCTTCGCGTAACTATGTACATCCATTCGTTCATATGTACATATGTTTGTATGGATATATTTATGATGAAGCAAACAGGCTTCGTTGATGTTTTTTTTTTTTTTTTTTTTT
>NW_023462299.1:19025-19822 GCF_013731165.1 Rhagoletis pomonella
TTTTTTTTTAGAGGAGGAAGCATCGAAAGCCTATACCCGTCAGTGTGGGACTTTAACCCGAACTAAACCTCGTACTGTCCGAGTACCGAACCCCCCGGTACCACCGTCAAGTATTTCGTCGGGAGGCGGTTGAGCACTAGACTCGCACGTTCGTTCCAGTCGGTTGTACTCAGTCCTGGGCTACGCCTGGTAGGCTTTGCCACGTCTTGTTTAAGGATAATTACCCTTTTTTAGCTATTTATTCATTTATCTCTTAGATACAACTTATTATTTTCGCCTTTATAGACAGTAAGAGCAAAAACCTTAAAATGCCTTATGCGACGAGTTTCAAGCCCGCATACGTATGTATATTGCCTTTGCGGTTTGAACGGTCTAGGTTCCAATCCGCACCAACGCCCTGTGTGGACGAACTGCACTTTATTTTCGATTGCAAAAATTTTTCGAGGTTGTCACTTGGGCGGCTGGAACGCCATAGGTTCCAGTCCGCGCGTATTTATCGATTTCACAAATTTTTGAGATTGCCACCTGAGCGGCTGGAACGCCCTAGGTTCCAGTCCGCGCATGCGCTTTAATTGTTAGATTTCATGTTCAAGGTGCGGTCTGAAAGCACAACTTTCTAAGCCGCACTGCTCGAGCGGCTGGAACGGCCTAGGTTCCAGTCCGCGCCTACGCTTTGGTTGGTGAACATCATAGTTTAGTTCCAGTCAGCGGCTATGCTAAGAGTTGGCTTAAGCAGGGCTGATACGCCGTTGTCTCTCAAGGTCCCTCAGTTCCTTCAAAATCGAAGTTAGTGTATC
>NW_023462300.1:0-19817 GCF_013731165.1 Rhagoletis pomonella
AAAAAATATTTATTCAAGTACTCGTATTTTAATACTTTTCAGTCAGCACGTACGAAAATCGATTCAAAAGTAAATACCGCAAAAATTGCTAATCATTAATAACAAAGTATTAGCATTTATGCGATCGACTGACTAAAGTAAAAGAGAAAGAGCGTCGAAATTTAAAATTGTTTTGTTTACCAAAACAAATGATAGGAGCAGCTAAAAAATTCCACACACGTTTCAAGATTTCGTAAAATTTTTCTTCCATAGAAAATAGCAGACGCAAGAAAAATGCGCACGCACGCATCAATTGCTTAACTTACGCCATATAGCTTTCTAATAAATGACGCATGGAGGCATGTTTATAAAATGAGAAAAAAATAGAAAATTATTAGCTGTTTGAAATTTATGATTATTGAAAATTTTCGTTTTATTATTAGAAATTTTGCAACAAAGTGAAAATGTGAACGCGCCCAAAAGCTTGGCTATTATTCTGGAAAGCAAAATTAAAAATAATTTATTGTTATACATATATTTTTTTGTTAATTTTTGATGCGTGTTATGCCTGCTAATGAATATTTTTGTTGCATGTCGAAATTCAATTTATTTTACAGTTTGCTTGTTGTTAAAATTCAACTAATTTCCAAATCATTATTGTTTATTATTTTGTGTTTATTTTCTAGCAATTTTTTATTGTCTGCTGGCACGAACTACATAAATTGTTTATTAAATTTATTTCATTAGCATTAGGTGGCGCCGCGTACACGTACACTGCTTTGATAAATGAAAGTGAAAAGGAATTGATTTGTATATTTTATAAGATTTTGATTTCGCCTGGAAGTAACGGCAAAGCATACAACTCGTGCAGCGGCGCTGCTGGGGGATGGCTCTTGCAGGAGAAGGAGGGGATTTACAAGTGATTAGCTATGTTTTTAGTAATTTTATTATAGAAATTATAAATGGAATTTAAATGCATTATGTAGGTATGTTTATGATGGAATAAAAAGTGAAAATTGTTTTGGTATGGTAAAAAAAATGTTGGAGAAATTAATAAGGTCAGGGCCCAGTACTAGGAAAAATCTTAAAGTAGTATAAAAATGCCAGCCTGGCACTGCACCATTTGCAATCGTCGACGAACTCGAGAGATCTGCTTTCAATACTCCGCGTGCCCGCTCCAAAGACCCTTTGGAGGACCTTATGGAGGTAAATATAAAGGATAAGAATTGCTGTTTTCAGTCTATTCTCCCTTAAAATACCAGGAATGGGCGGAATTTCATGCTTCTGCAAGAATTTGGTTCAAAAACGCCCTATCTCAGCTGAAAATACATTGAAAATGTTATGAGATAGGACGTTTTAGAACTGGCTGCCGAGATAGGTCGATTGGGTTTACACCTATTAATATGCATTTTCGTACCCGGGTATCTACCTAATTTAGGGTAGATATTCATTCAATAAAATTTGAGTACCCCTGCATTTGAAACTTTAAAATTTTCATTAAACTTATGCTTCATAAAGTAGACCAGGCAATACATATTACCAGAATAGTCGGTATATATGAAAAATATAGCCAGAAGATAAAAAAGTATACTTAAACTGGAGTTATCAACAACTTTGATATTGAGTGATGCCGGAAAAACAGAGCGTACAACAATATATTCAATACCCGATTCAAAAAAAACCATAAAACCGATACATTTAGCTGCAAATTTGTTAGACCTAAAGCACAAAGAAGTGAGCTCAATCAGTCTGCAGAGTAAGATGGATGAGAATTCGTTCAAGCAACGTCGCAGCATCCGTAGTTCACAACAAAGAGCTGGGGACGGCATCCTTTCAACTGCAACGAGAATCGTGCACTCTACTGGTTATGAACTTTTTTCGGATGCTGATAGCGAGAGTGATTATGACTAAGCTCATGTTTTATCTCATTTGTAATTAAAAGCCAAGGTCGTTCTAAAAACACCGTTTTTGTTCTCTGTCTGAAAGAAATATCCTTTAGTTTATTTTAAATTTCCCTAATTATGATTTATACCCATAATTTGAGTAAATACCCAAGTAATTGGGTAAATATCTGGGTATTTACGGGTAAATACTCAATTTACCAATTAGGTATTTACCCATGTCCCATCACTACCCGCACCTCAATAGCCCAACTTCGCTCTGGCTATGGCAGCAGGATCAACTCATACCTGAGCAGAATAAGTGAAGATGTGCCCAATCAGCGCCCGGCATAGCCCCCAAAACCCCACCCAGCAAACGCTCCTGTGCCTATGGACAACCCCTGTTAAAGTTGCGCACTTCCTGAGCCTTTCCTTAGCTGAACCAGACGACAACGCAGATGGATGAGCGGTCTAGAGCGGGGTTTAGTAGCCGCTACCACAACAACAACAGTAGAACCATATAAAACCTTTATAAAACTAATTGTTCTTCACGCTAAGAGTTGTGTGTTATCTGGGTTAAAACGCCAAGATCCCAGCACCCATTTCAAACGAGTAGTTACAGAAACCTCTTGAGACTTTCCTTTTCACCCCTAAACAATGGTTTTGGGCATTTTTAGAGGTATTTTTTGGGTAGAAAATAAAACCGCGCGGTCCAAAATTACCCACACATATTTCCAAATTGAATCGTGTGGCAAGATGATCGCGAAGTCCAAAAGTTCAGTGAGCATACCGACCAGAGCAACAAGAAGTATAGAATTCCCTAGAAGGATCAGAACTAGGCCGAAGCTGCTGCATTGGAAGAATTGCCTTTATGTCATGCCTTCCACTCTTTTATACATATAACGATTGATTTCGGGGGAACGTAAAATTGATGGGTCTGACAAGAAGGCCGGATATTTATTGTAATCAAAAATTTTAAACTACAGCATGATTAATCACATCAGACTACAATCTTCGGAGCAACCAAAAGATGCTATTTTCACAATATCAAACCACGGCGTCTCTGTTTTTATATGACTAAATTTGAAAATCACTTTTGTGATGGATATCTTGGCCGCATGTTTAATCGACTCGCCCTTAGTTTTGCGGATGGATGACAGTGATCCTCTAGTTTAGATTTCCCCTCCATTACTCTTCGTTTTTTCGCTATCATTCCCTACCAAGCCTCGAGTGCTCAACTAGTGCTATATGTAAGTAAATAGTGTGCCGCAGCGTATATATTTCGTAATTGTCCCTTTTATAAAGACATTTATAGACATCAGTGAATAAATACACTTTCAAAAAGAGTACTTAGCAGCAAATTGCCATGCCTGTGGTTTGTGGTATTACCATCAACAATATGACCACATTTTGTTGTGAGTTTCATTACACTTTAGTGTGGTGTGCATATTTTTGCTTTTACTCTTCGATTTTTTTACTTTTATTTCTTTGCTTTTACTGATTTTACCTCCGACGTATTTTTGGTCTTCATATACCCTAGTTTTTTTTACTACTCGCTACTTGGTCTGCGCATATTAGTGGCAAATATGGATGAATGAATGCGTGGCGAATACAATAAAATATTTCAAATTAATTGCGTTTAATGTTTGGCGGATGCAAACAATTTTAACGCTGTTTGCGTGTAGGTTTTTGGGAAACGGAAATCGTCAATGAGGAATTCAGCTATATAAATTGAAGCGCCTTGCATTTACAGTGCATTGCGGCATAAATGTAAGCGTGTGGGCTGCCGGATATACTACTTTTTAAATATCTGTTTCTTATAAAAACAGGTGTACAACATTTTAATAGTTTTTAAGACATATCCTGGTTTTCAGAAGGCGATAAGGAGCCTTTTTCAAAGGTGTTGGCAGCTCATGGGCAATTATTATTTATTATTATTTATTTATTAATTAATATAATTAAAAATTACAAAATTAATATAATAGCACTAGCTACCATGGCTATCGGCTTAGTCAAGAGATAATATATGTAAACGTAATGTGTATTTATATTAGATGAAAGATGTTTAAAGATTTAAGAAAGTTAGACATTAATATGATATTTGATTCAGATGGGATGGAGAGGACATTGAGCGGGTGTGCGTCTTCGAACGTTGTTGTGCGTATAGCGGCAATACCTGAGCAATGCAGTAGAATGTGACGTGTGGTTAAGTTGGCAGTGTTGCAGAAGGAGCATGTGGGCTGAGGACTTCTTGTAAGAAGGTGTTCGTGTGTGAGGAGAGCATGTCCTAGTCTTAGGCGAACGTAACATCTATTCATCCATGTTGTTGTCGTAGTAGGTAGTGTTATTGACATGCCACTAGGATTCACCTCTTTATATTCATGTTGATACTGTTGCCAGTTCAGGTGTAGGTGAGACTTCAAAGCAGTAGAGTACATCGTTTTAATTGATGAAGTGCCAAACGGATTGTAGGTGTGTAGACAAGAATTTAAAGCAAACTTCGCAGCTTTGTCAGCATATTCGTTACCAGCTATACCTGCATGTCCAGGGACCCACATTAACTTTGTATTTGGTGCTAATTTAATGAGCAGTTGTTGAAGATGGTATATTGGTCCTATTTCATAGTGAATGTTTCTTGCAGCTTTGAAGACTGATTGGCTGTCAGTGCAAATAATGACTTTTTTTGTTCCCTTCTTTTATTAAACGCAGGGCCGAAATGATACCTTGTAATTCGGCTTCAAAAATGCCGGCGTACTGTGGTAGCAAGCCATGAGATAAAGTTAAACCGGTATCATTTGTAATAGCGAATGCAACTCCGTTGTTCTGTTTGGTCCCATCTGTAAAGATTAGATTCCACCCACTTTGCATAAGAGGCGTAACTATGTTCAAAAATGATTGTTGGTATGAAGCGTTGCTAGTGTTCTCCTTCCGAAGAAGCGTCAACTCATCAATGAAACTACTTTTGTCTATGATCCATGGAGGAAGTTTGGTGTTGGGGATTTTCATGGGGACCATCTCCAGGTTTAAGAGGTCAGCGAGAGCTTTTACCTCACATAGTGCTGATTTGTGTGAGAGTGCCCTTTTTTCTTCTCATCAATAGCTTGACTTCGTGGTTGAGAATGTGTGTAGAGTTGCAGAACAACTTATAAATGATACGACTTCGAAGGTATTTTATACGATCTTCCAATGATTGAAAGCCGCTTTCTGCTAGTAGATTTGTGATAGGTGTTGTTCTGAACGCACGTAAACTTCGTCGTATCGCTGCGTGAAACGGTGCTTTAATTTTATTTAACGTAGCCGTATTGCATTTTCCATATAACTGAATACCATAGTCAATTTTGCTTTGTATTATCGATTTAGTTATATTAAGTAAGGTGTTAGTATGTATACAACTTTTCTTCGATGATAAATATTTAATAATATTTAATCTGGTAGCTAGTTCACCTCTTAAACTAATACAATGATCCTTAAAACTATGTTTGTCGTCAAATATAACGCCCAATATTTTCATAGATTTGACATTGGATATTTTATGATTGTTGTACTTAATGTCTATCTGATTACAACTACGTCTTCTACAGACATGCAGATGCTTGCATTTTTCGAACGAAACGAGAGCACCTGAATGTTGAGACCATTCTTCTAAAGCCTGGAAAGCTTTTCCAAACGATTCCTCAATTTCGGAAATATTTTTAT
This sequence comes from Rhagoletis pomonella, assembly GCF_013731165.1. NCBI lineage: Eukaryota > Metazoa > Arthropoda > Insecta > Diptera > Tephritidae > Rhagoletis > Rhagoletis pomonella. The sequence continues at coordinate 5,556 of NW_023462300.1, forward strand.
TACCACATACTAAAAATAAGTCATCGGCGTAAAGGCAATGCTTAATATTTGTCTGTTGACTCATGATTTTGCTAACGTCGTCAAACGCTATTAAGAAGAGAGTGACGGAAAGTGGAGATCCTTGTGGGATACCGTTGAGAAGCGAAAATGTAGGCGAGAGATAGCTGTTTACCTTACATCGAAACTTACGATTGCTGAGAAAAGACTTTATGTAATTAAAAATATTTTGACCCACTTTCCACTCGTGAAGTTTTTTAAGAACTATATGACAACCAATTTTGTCAAAAGCCTTGGCGAAATCAATAGCAAGGATAGAAGAGTGGTTTTTAGTAGAGAAGCTTTTTGAAAGTTGGTGGTCTAAGGAGAGTAAGGCATCCAGAGTGCTGGTGCCGTTTTTGAATCCAACCTGAAATGGCGATAAGAGCTTTTTGGTTGTTAGAAACCACATTAGCCTTTTTGAGATGACTTTTTCCATTAGTTTACTGATACACGGAATGAGGGAGATTGGGCGATAGCTTTCGACATCAGACGAGTCTTTCTGTGGCTTTAGTATAGGAACAATCACGGCTGTTTTGAAACTTTGAGGGATAATGCCGCTTTTTAGAATGGAGTTGTAGAGCTGGATGAGCCTCTGTTTTAATGAGACTGGCATATGGCGTAACATGCCGTAGTTTATTTGGTCAAAACCTGGAGTTGTACCTTTGGCTGTCTTTAGAGCATAGTCTATTTCGTTAAAGCAGATATCTCTTTCCATATGTACGGCTAGACTGTCGGTTGAGTTGGCTGCGGACATAAGCGGAATGTTACTAGCGGAAGCTATGAACTGCGGTGGAAAGTTGGAGGTTTCCGATGACTTAGAGATATTCTGAGCAAATTCTAATAAAATTGAATTGGGATCAGTAATTATTTTATTATTTATTTTAATTGAAGAAATATTTATTGGGGAGTACGTGCCCGTAAGTGTTTGTACTCCCTTCCATATACTGCGAATAGTGGAAGTGGGGTTTAATTTTTCAGTAAACTCTTCGAAGCTACGGGTTTTCGCTTGCTTTTTTACCCTGTTAAACTGAGCGTTGCGTTTTTTATAGAGTACGAAATTCTCAGGAGTGGGGCTCCTTTGATATTGTCTCCAGGCTGTTAGTTTGTCGTTTCGGAGTATACTAAGTTCTGACGACCACCACGGCACATGTCTTGAAGACCTACGACATGAACTGCGGGGGATGGCTATGTTGGCTGCTTCCCGAATAGTCTTTTGAATAATTGCAGCTTCTTTATTGGGGTTATTGTTTTCGAAAGCAGGTAAGTGTTTGGTCATTAAAAATTGATTAAATTTTTCCCAGTTTGCTTTGTCAGTGTTGTATTTAGATGCTTTATAGGGGTTGGAAACGTTAGGGATAAAAAAAAGAAAATGAACAAATAATGGGAAAGTGATCACTATTGTGTAGATCCTCAAGTGTATACCAAGCTGAAATGGGAAGTAATTGTGGTGAGCATAAAGTCAGGTCAACGTGTGTGTATGTGTTGTGTGTAGAAAAATGCGTTGGGCTATTATTATTTAGTAAGCACAAATTGGAACTCAGAATAAAATCTTCAACTATTGAACCCCTATGGTTAGTTTTTGGTGAGCCCCAGAGAGGACTCCAACCGTTGAAATCCCCGCATATAATTACTGGGGTATTAATAGAGGAGGTAAGCCGTAATAAATCAGAGGACGAGATATTTTGATTTGGAGGAATATAAATGGAAAGTATAGTAATGGGATGTCTAAATGTAAACTCGACGGCAACTGCTGATAAGTTGGTAGATAAATTGATTCGTCTATGTTGAAGATTTTTATGAATTAATAGACCACAACCTTGTTTGGAGTATGTAATACCCGGGAAGTTGTGAAAATGTGCTGTATATTGCTTGGGGCAGTGTGGTGTATAATTCGCAGTAATGTGGGTTTCTTGCACACATATTATGTTTGGCTTCCGATCTTTTATTAGAGTTTCTAATTCGAGATAGTTATTATGATAACCTCTAATATTCCATTGGAGAATATTGAGAATCATTTTTGTTTATTTATTTACTTGCTATAAGTGTTATTTTCTTTTGGAAAATAACCTATAGCGTGGGCTCTTGAAGATCATTATCCATATCGTCATTATGTGTACCAGAGATTGTGTTGAGAAGAGAGTGCAGAATGGAGTCAGGTTGCGTGGTGGATTCAAAGTTTGAGTTGTAGGATGTAAGAGATGTAGAGTAGTCATTAGAAGTATGAGTTGAGGAAGCGTTGTGTGTTAGAGATGTATTAATCTCATTGCTATTGTTTTTATTAGAGTCTAATGAGTGTTCAGGTGGTGAGTTTTGGGGATGCACTTGAGAAATAGAGCTCCAGTTTGCAGCCGGAGTTGTAGTGAGCTGTGTGAATGAGTTAGTTGGGAGAGATTGTTGTGTAGATTGTGTGTTGGCTGCTGCCGATGTATGAACGTGAGTGAGTGACTTAACTGAGTGTGAGTGAGCACTAGAAAGTGACTCGTTCGGTTGGTATGAGTGAGATTGGATAGAAGAGATGTGTGGTTTGGGGATACCTGTTGAGTTACCGACTGAAGAAGTGAGATCGGTCGGGTTTTGTGAGAGACTGTGTTGAGCGGCTTGTGTTGAGTTTAGAATTGATGCATATGTTTGATCTTGATTCACGTTAATGGGATTTTGAATTTTGTAAAGGCGTCTAGCTTCAGGGTAATTGCATTTATTTTGAGTTTTAATTTTTAGTACTTCCTTTTCTTGCAAGTACTTTGGGCAGTCTTTAGCAGAGGCAGGGTGGGGGCCATAACAGTTGGCACACATCGTTCGTAAACAAGGCAAGTCATTGTGAGGGGGGAAGTTGCATCTTTCACAGGTGGAGTTGTTGCTGCACCTTTTCATAGTATGACCCAACAGTTGGCATGAGCGACATCTCATAGGATTAGGAAAGTACTCTTCTACTCTCACTGAATACCATGCTATGTCGATCGACTGAGGTACTTTGTACAAATTAAATGAAAGCACGATTCTGCCTGTTGGAATTTTTACATTGTCAACAGTTTTGGTAAATTTGTATATAGCCACAACGCCTTGTGGTTTAAGAGCTTCTAGAATTTCTTGTTCGTCGGTGTGTGCCAGATTTTTGTCAAAAATTGTACCTTTGCAAGTATTTAGGGAATCGTGGAAGTTGGCAGAGATAGGGCATAGTCCTCCAAAGTTTTTGCATTTAATGAACTTTTCAGCTACTTTGAGGGATTTTGCAAGAATAAGTAAGCTGTCATCACGGAGAATACTCACTGACAGGTACTCTGTGCTTATACAATCAAGTGCCTTCTTTTTTGCGAAAACGCTAAAACTTGACAATGGCTTGGACGCGTCAGTGGATTTTATAATAATAAATTTCGGATCGGTGCTATTGTTGTTAGTGCTCACATCTGGAAGCGCTGGAAAATGTGCTTTCGCGGTCGCTTTTTTGCGTTTTGCTTTCGGGGAATTTAGCATACCTTCAGCAAGTATGCTATAACGATTCCCCGAGGGAATCGTTGACATATTTTCCATATGCACACAGAATAATTTGGTTAACACTTACGGGGGGATAAATTTATGATTTATATATTGAGATTGGGAAACGCTAAACACGTTTAAATTGCTCACTGAAACACAAACACGCTCAACTGTGGTACGCTAGCTAGACACAACTGCACGGCGCGAGAGTTAGTCGGTGACTGCATGGGCAATTAAATATTTAAAATATATTGCGTGAGAATAAAGGGAACTTAAAAAGCGAGTGACTTTTAGAATTTGCCGCGCAGCAACTTTTAATGTAATGCTGGTCCCTCAACTGACATCAATTAATAGACCACTGTAAAATTTTGACAAGCTCCGCCATTTAGCTGATTAAGCAACTTTTTGCGTGAAAATCCAGTACCGAGTCCAACGAAAGGCTTGTTAAATACAATAGGAATTCTTCACAATCAATTTCAATGGTTAAAAAGTAGTTAACTTAGTTCCGTTGTGGTCATACCAACACAAGTCACTCCGAATGTTCAGGCCGCCCAAAAGAGGACGTCGGACCATCGGAGAATGAAAGTGTGTCGGGTGACTGAGGCTATTCGCATCTCAACTGAGTGGGTATTTGGATGTAAAAATGCTATTCGCGCGTTGGGTGCCACCACGCCAGTGAACACTCGAATATAAAAGCAACCATATAACCACTTCAAAGAAGTGTTGGCGATGTTCAGCAGCAAACCGAATGAGTTTTTGCACCGTTACCGTTGGCGAAGCATGGATCCACCACAATACACCAGAGACCAAGGAACATTCAAGAAATGCTCCAAATAACGCCAAAGGGCGTCTGTCGGCCAATAAGATCATGCTCACAGTTTTTTTTTTTGATACACACGGTGTCATTCACATCGATTACCTTGAAAAGGGTAAAATGATCAGAGCAGAGATTTTGGACAGATTCGATATTGACACATGTGTATAGTCAAAATAGAAATAATCTATCAATTGGACTTCGAACTTTTACCCCATACCCCATATTCACCAGATCTAAAATAATAAAAACTATCATGAGACGAAATCATGTTTCAATATCCGATTCTTAAAGGGCTCACTAGTTTGTCTCTGCCAAAATCCTTATACCTAACTCTGCCAAAAGCGGGGATGAGTCACAAGAAATGTTCTATCTGCTAAACGAAAGCAAATATCTACTTACATGTGCCGTCTGATGCCTCAAAGTCATTGATGGCGAAAATACTCACCCAGTGAATGCCTGGTCTGAGCCATCTTTAGCTAAGTGGTTAAATGTATTAGTCAAAATAATTCCCGAAGGTATTGGCACCTGGAGTAAAACGGGTCGAGACTTGCGTTGCATAACTATTTTAGAAGTAGTTAGAGGGTTGGCCAATGACTTGAGTGCAGCTTGAGATACGTAAACAATTACTTGTTCACCTATTTTCTAACACGTAGCCTAAGGCCTGGGGAATTGTAAATTAGCCAACATGAAATACGGAGTCATAACTACTATTCGGTGTAGACTCCAAATCCTGGCCATGTCTCGGTTTTGAGTAAAGAAAGTGAGAAAGTAAGTAAGCCCGGGCTCGGTGCTGACATTTAACCAGCACTCAAAACCAGGAAACACAACGTTGTAGAATCTCTACAGTAAAGGCAATGGTGGTGTATTATCTTGGGGCATTGAAAAGATATACATAAACGCCAGCAGAAATTTCTACCGCGACCCACTCAGTGGCATATGAACATTGAGGCCTTTAATGCCTCCCAAAATATGTTTGTATGTATAAGTACAAGGATACAAAGTGTTGGGAAGTGAAGCAGTGCAGCCAAAGCTGTGTTAGCCGTTGTAAAGAAGGCTCCCTACAATACACGACGCCTATACTTTGAATTTTGGCAAGCTGATTTCCTACGATATTGACTGAGATTCTGCTCCACCATACTACTGATGCATAGCTCATAATGGCTCTGACCACGGATGAGTATATACAGATGAACCCCTTCGGTGACAGGCCACGCGTTTTATCAAAGAGCTACATATTTATGTTGCAAATGAAGCCAAGCCTTTCGGGAACTTATGCTTAATGTAAGCCTTCCATGCAAGTTGGTTATTCAGAACTATGCCGAGATACTTTATTACGAATTTAATCTGAATTAGGTCCTCTTTTAATCAAAATTTCTTAGGAATTTTTGTTCCGTTTTGACAGTATCTTTTTATGTAAGTAATCTTAGACATAAGACTTATAATTTTTCAAAAATTTCCTCACAAACCATTTAACTCTCTTCTCACTTACCGTATTCAATTTCTCCATGAGAACACTCATTTGATTTTTCGTACACATCTTGTACGCGTTGTTGTCGTCGTCGTCTTAGTTGTTGCTGTTGTAATTGTTGCACTTTTGATTGTTGTAGATTTTGCGCACTTGATTGTGATTGATGCCTGTTGGCCATTCACAAAATTGCACAATCAAAACTGTTGTGTGAAAATTCCGAAAAAAAGTGGACAAATGGATAAAAGCCAAGGCGCGCGGACACAAAGAAATGAACACACAAAAAAACGGATGAAAACACAGGGCAAAAGCAAAGCAAAAAAATAAGCAAAATAAAATACATAAAAGCGAATGTACGCAATTTAAATCGGTTAACGCGTAAGGAAAAAAAACAACAACTACGACAATAATATGGGCCTTGCGACGGTTTCAGCGCCACTCGACGACTGTGGTGAGCTGGTCAGTTCAGAGGTCGTGCGAAGCGAGTACGTGAAGGTTTGTGGCGGGTTATTGTGCTTTAGATTTTTTCGTGATTTATTTTTTCTTGTTTGTTTTTATTTATTTTTTGTTTTATCGTACAACAAGTTACTTTTAAATTGCCCACTTTGATGTTACTGTTGATTGTTTAATTGCTTAATTTTTGCGTAGACTTGTTACATTGATTGGCCGGCTCGCCCGTCGAATTGCTTTAGTTTTTGATTGTTTTTGTTTTTTGTATTTTTTTCAGGAATTTTCGGAGGCACGCACCGAGCAATTTACTTATGCAATACCACGCCTTCTCGGAAATAATTTCAGCTTACAAAATTCATGTGGTTTTTAATTGTTCGCAAGATTCAAATGAACTGATAAATATTTTGAGAAAAACTGATGAAAAATAAATTGATGATAAGATTGCAAGAAAAAAGAAACCCGCCATGCGGCGCCAGCTTTGCTATGAGCACAACAAAAAAGCGCAGCTACACGTCGGAGACGGTCGCCGAACTAAATAAATTTGCTTTTTTCTCCTTCCTCTTCTTCTCCTATCTTCGAGTATGTTTGTATGGTAATTTACACCGGCCAGCATTTGATATGCGATTACATTCAGCGTTGTAAATTCAGCTTGGCGCGCAGCCTACCTCTAACTCACTCGCTAGTCTGTTTGTTTATTTCATTGTTGTTGTTAGCGTCAATTCGAAAGTGAAAAAGTGCCATATGGGTTTAAAAGGAAAAATTATATATCTAAGATTAAATTAAACCTGATTACCCGTTTGGCTTATTCTTAACCGTAATCTTAATCTTAATCTTAATGTTAACCTTTGTTTTAACCTTACTCTTATTCGAATTCTTAATCTCAAACTCAATCTCAATCTTAATCCTAATCTCAATTTCAATCTTAATCTCAATATTAATCTTAACTTTCATCTTAATCTTAATCCTAATCCGAATCTTAATCTTAAACTTATCCTTATCCTTAATCTCAATCTTAGTCTTATCTTTAATCTCAATCTCAATCTTAATCTTAATCCTAATCTTAATTTAGTCTCAATCTTAATTTTAATCTTAATATTAATCTAACCTTTAGTAATAATCTTAATATCAACCTTAATCTTAATATTAATCTTAATTTTAGTCTTAATCTTAATATCAATATTATTTCTCAAATAAATAAATAATCTCAATTGTAATCTAAATCTCAACTTTTATCTTAATCTTAATCGCAACTTTATAAAAATTAGAAACATTTCTTCAAGTGCACACACGAAAAATGTTAGCTTACAACCAAAACGACTGTCTTTAAGTTCTTCTTATTCCCTCTCCGGGCCTCCAAACTCATCAAACATAACCGATAACTCGCAGTCATTTGAAACCATTGGCGTAGCCAGAATGAAATTTAAGGGGGCTCGACCCTATTAAGCTGGCATTTCAGGGTACTATTTTATATATATATAAGGAAAATTTGAATGTTAGGCTGGCTACGCCCATGTTTGAAACATTTGAATTACCAGCAAAAAATAATTTAACATTTGGTGGCACCACATGTGTTTTGTAGTGATTAGCAGTTATAGGAAACTCAAATGTTGTAGTTGTTGCTCATTTTCTAATTTTTTTTTTTTTAAGTTTTACTAGCTCTTTCATTACCAATTCCCTTACTTGCTAGCGTGTTTTTGCATTTAGGTTTTTCTTCTTCGCTGGTCGTTGTAAATTTTCTAACTAAATAATTCATCTTCGCTGGCTCTACAGGTTTCGTGTTTAATTTTTGTTTTTAAATTTTTATTAGTTAATTTCAATTTCGTTTTCGTTTTCATTCGCTTGAATGAGAATGAAAGTGATTTTGGTGTATTGGCATGTTGAGGGGGTATTTATGCTAATGATTTTGATAAATTTTTGTAACTGATTAATGTATAAGAAAATTGAAAGTTTTGAAACACTTTCGAGTCAAGCGTTTACACTGACTAGAAATTTTGGTTTTTTGTAAGTAAATTATGAAAAATTTAGCAATTTGTTTCTTCGGTTTAGTGGCATGTGTACACTAATGAGTATTACTCTTATCAATGGTATGACTGAGCAACCATCGTAACTTTGATGTAAACTTGAGATCCTACGGGTAAACGTCCCTTATGGCTGGAAGTTAGCTTGATTTCCATCAATATTCGTTCAAAACCTTACCCGTGCTCAAAGGCCAGCTTAAAGAGTTATTTCATCTTGGTATATCCATTTTATCGTTGCTCTAATTGTGCATGAGGTTAAGAAGTTAGAGATAGCTTGTCCTTCAGCCTAGATTCCAATCCTATAAAATTCACCAAAAAACTATGCAAAACCAATTTCAAGAGTATATAACTATTCTGGAGTTGAACAAGTTTCCTTAACAAAGTGCTGTCTTAACATAGCCTAGGTTAAGATTACTCCCAGTAGATCTGTAGTGCGATTCCCATTTTTCTTAACGACAATATTCGTATCGTTAGCTAACGATTCCGACAAGTTTCGTTAATTCAAATTCTCAAGCACACTTTCAGCGAATATTGTCGGTAGCTTTGACAATTGTCTAACGAAATTTGTCGATAGCCTAGCTACGAATATTTTGTCGTTGAAAAGCCTAACGATAAAATTGGTTTAAGTTTTTATTGAGAAAATTAGGCGAAATTCGTCGGTAGGCAAACTATTATAATAAAAAATAACTAATAAATAAACATTTATCACATATAGATGTGCTTATTATTATTACACTGAAAGTTGAAAACTTAGGCAAAGGTTTTGATAGTTGGTCTCGCTTAATTGGGGCACTCTAAATTCAATGGCTTCCCCCGTTTTGTCAGATTGGCTCCAGTGTTCGAGATAACGACACTTGAACATTTGCTCCAATTTTAACTTGTTTGTAAATAACTCAGTTTTTGTGTTGTGTTAATAAAATTTTTAACATGACTGATTTTTATAGTGAAAGTTATTTAAAAAAATAGTCACGTGATAAAGTTTGTCCGAGTTATTAAAAAAAAAACTTAAAAATTTAAACAAATTTTCAAGTATTGTTACGTCGAAAACTAGAGCCACAGCTGAATTTTTAGACGTGGAAAGCATAACGTGAAAATGATGTGTTTGTTGTAATTCATACTGTAATTGTGCGTATAATTTGTTAGTGTAATTTTTTACTTATATACGGCTAACACCACATTATTAAATTCGCCTTGCACGAGGCCCTTATTGCAAAATAAAAAGTCCAGCATCCTATGGTAATGCTCCGTAGTAGCTTTTGCACTTCTGTTTTTTTCATATTGTATTCACAAACAACAATCTCGACAACAATAATACGCGCAACAATAAAATGTTTATTTTAAAATTTAAGTGTCAAACGTCAATATTGCCATATTGTCTTTGTAATTAACGACAATCCTCGTAAGCTTCTTTATCGACATGTCTAACGAATTCTCGTTAAGTGTATTTTTGAGAATAGCCTATTCGCTACTGCAAGCTACAAACGTCGTTCATTATCAATAACGAATATCGGTCGTTAGGAAAAATGGGAATCGCACTACTGGATAAGTTATTTCTCTTCATAAGTCCCTAGCCTGGCTCCGATATGCAAAATCTTGACTTGGCTAACTTGTGCTGCCATTATCGATCGAGCTTATACTTAGTTATTTAAATTGCTTATCCTTTTTCGATCTAGAATCGATCAATACAATTAAATGCTTCCAACCCTGACTTGTAATAGGGCCATTGCTTTGTGAAAACTAACGACAGCTGTGTGGGCTTACCAGCGGTTGACTACTGTCGCAGCTTTCGTAATGACGAAGAAAGTGAGATTATCGAACACTTTCTTGCCACTGACTAGACCTTTAGTACTTTTTATACTGTTTATCGCTCCCAAACTCGACGGAAATGTGCGAATTACAAATCTTCCTTTGACAAATTAACTGTTAATATTTTTCGGTAAATATTGACAATAAACCTTTAGTAATTAGACGGTATTACTACAGGCATCTTGCAGTCAGAATGTGCCCCTAAGCGAGCCAGGATGAAAGCAGCCACCGTAATCTTACCTCACAACTTATTTCTGAACATTGTCTAATAGGTCGGCTTGCCTACAGAATAGGAGTACACGGCTTTTGCCGAAAATGTAGTGAAAAATATGAAAAGAAGGCTATTCACAACTAATCACACACTACCAAGGCAATTTAAGGAATTCTTAATTAGATAAGCTGAATTGTGTTTTGTTAATATTCGGTCAATATTTCAACGGATTTTTCGAAGACCCCACTAATTTGATTACGACTTGGCTTATTTCCTATATTCATTATTGCGAAAGAAAAAAATATAAAAAAGAAAACAAATATGTATGTACATACATATACGAGCGCCGACGTACACAATTAAAGGCTGCGTTTCTTTATACATTCCGGATAATCCCATTTCACAGCCGGAATAAACAGAATGCGTTTGAAATATACGTCAACATATCATCAGGAACGTTCTAAAGAATAAATAAATAAAAAAGTGTATTCCAAACGTTCAGAATGAATAAAGAAATGCAGCCAAAATATATGCCACCCAAGGCATATCAAACAGGTAGTAGCATTAGAGCAAAGCAACATTTACGTGTATTTTGTTGTTGCTGTTGGTATCTAAAAAGTCAAAAACTGTTCTGATTTTTGTCTTGTAAATCAAAGCGTGCCATGTGAAAAAAAAAAAATAAAATAAAAAATTGTTGCAACTTGCTTTCTTAGTAAATATGTTTGCTTCTCGAAGCATTGATCCATCCTTTGCAAGGCCCAGTAATCAGTGTTTGTGCCGCTGAGTTGGGTGAACGTTCCAAAAGCTGCTATTAAATCGCTTGTATTGTATGAAAAAAGGTTTCTCATGCAATTCGACTTTGAAGATTTAGAATTATTGTGAGAAGAAATTAAAAATATTTGACATTTTGGAGATCAAATAACTGGAAAAAAAATCAAATCAGCTCTATTGAAATTTATAAATTATCAGCAGGTTTGTGTCCCTCGTTTTGATTTAATGGTTTTATAAATTTTTTTTGAAACAAAATATTCACTAAAAATTTTAAAGAAAATTTACAAAAGTTATAAAAAATTCTTTGATATAAAGATATGTTTATTTAGTCATTCATAAATGTCAACTTAAGACTTTAACCATTTACTTTTATGGACCGCCTAAGATCGAAATTTAGAAAATTTTTTAAATTTGTTTCTAATAATTTATAACTCTAAAAATTATATTTTTTTGTGTTGCTAAAAAAGATCCATTCTTTCATCTGACAACTTTTAGAAAAAACGCCGCCTTAACTTATATGAGACACCCTCAGATGTGACTGAATAAAATGTGAATATCAAGTAATTATTTTAATATAGAAACATCGAACCATGCATTCACGGCGATTTTGCTTAACTATTGGGTAGGAGATAGTTGGAAATAAAAGACGACAGAAAGGGATGCTTTTTCCACATGAAAGTTAAATTTTCTTAATATTTTAAGATAAGTAATGGATATTATTTTAGGCTAAAAGAAAACCTCAAAACTTTTATTAAACTATCCATAAAAATTACAAATTTTTTCGAGCTTTTAAAATATTTTTCAGACATTATTTCTTTATTTTATTTATTTAACATTAAATTTATGATTAAAACCATAAACTGTAAAAATTTAGGATCAAATAAACTTTCTTGAAATTTTTCGTTTTTCTCAATTTTTCTTATGAGCACATTAAAACTTGCATAAGCTTTAAGGGTTGTTGAATAAATAGTAAAAAAAAATAATAATAAATAATTGCATAAAAATAAAATTAAAATATTCTAGAAGTTAGTTGGTTATAGGCATCCGATAAATGTTCGCATATTTATACTTCAAAGTTATAAAATCCAATGCGTGTAAGCCACAATCAACAATTTTGTTAAACGAGAACTTTGAAAATCAATATTTTATGAATTGGAAAATTTATTTTAGTTGCAGTTTGAATTGAATTTGCGTTGTACCACTTTTTGTATTTTTTCAAAGTTTGAATTTATTTTTAGGTGATTGGAAAAAACATTAGAAATTCAGCTAAAATCTTACGAAGTATCACTTTTTAATAATTCTTTAAGTTTTCGCTTCGTAGCTCACTTATGAAATTTGCAGTCAACTTTTGACATATGTGTTTGCTCTCACTTTTCTGTTATCGTAACTCACTTGGACAGAATGCCGTGTTTATGATAAACTAAATACTAGAAAACAGTTTTTACTAATTTTTAATTTCTTGATTGCCCGCACAGAGGCATAGTTATAGTTTGTTCACAATATTATCCTGTTTGTATTTAAGAATCACTTATTCCAGACACAATCTTTGTTGCGCATATTTTGTTTTAAGTCTCGTGTTTAGTATGGAATCACAGTAGGCAAATATTTTTTGATTTACTTTGACGTTTTTAAAGATAAAATATTTAAAGTTTCGTAATTTTTTTTTTTTAGTTTTATTTAAAATTACTTTTAGTAATTTTCTCTTTATTTATGTGCATATGTATGTATTTAGTATAAGCCCACTACTTAAGGAATTTTCTTCATACTAACAATTATTACTTCACAAGGTTTTTCCGCGTCACTTCTTAAAATTCGCTTTTGATCACACAAAGAAGTAGTACCGTTAACCGTCAGTGTAAAACCAAAGCGTGCGTAACACTCAACGTCTGCAAACCGTTTGAAGTGGTAAGCGAAGACTTTAACTTGGCCAAGAGATTGCAAAGTCAATGCAAAGCACAGCGAGTAGCAGACCAAACGCAATAATGTAAAGCGCAGCAAAGGCATGAAAAACACGAGCAGTAACAAGCACAAAATCGTAGATACTTAGCGAAGTCGAAGAGCTCGTTGTCGAGTGAGAAAAGTCAACAGCTGAGCGTAAGCGGAGTTGATTGCAAGCAGATATGATGGTAAAAAAAGTGGCACGCGGAAAAGGGTTGTGTGGCGCAGCAAGTTGGCGTGTAAAAAAGTCCCAAAACAAATAACAATTAAGCAAAGACAGGTGCTTTACTACATTGCAATGCTAGAAATTTAATATTTATTGCCTATGCAGTGCGAGATGACATGGGGAAAATATACGTATTTGCAAAGGCAGCCTTAAGTGCAGAGAGTAAGCGAGAAATGACGTTTTAATGAATGTATGCTGCTCTCAAACATTAACAAAGTTTTTGTGACTAAACTATTAGCTGCACTTGTAGTTTGTGGCGGTAAAGCAGGTTGCTCGCTTAAGTCTTTCGTATGAGGTGTGCTTTGTTTAAAGCATAACTCTTTTCGTTTCGTTTATCATACTTGCCATTAATTTCAGCCACCACTGTCGGTAGCTGTGTAGTTTGAAGCATTTACATGTAGCAAATTACATTAAATTAAATTTTTCATTAGCGCTAATTTACGTGTTTTAAAAATGTTTATAAGTGTAATCTTAAAATTTTTCCGTGCATTTAGCATTCACGATGCTTAGACATACATTAGTTCGCCGATGTTTTATTGAAGCGGAAATTTATAGAAATTGGATTCTCCTTTATAATTAACGTCGTTGCCAAAAGTGTTATCATTGTCGAAAACACTGGTTTACAACAAAAATGTTCTATGGATGCCACTATCTAATCCCTATGTAGAATTGCTCGGTGATTCCGAAAATCGTGTTAATTTTTTTCTATCGATACTTTTTCGAGATATTTGCAATATACCGCTATTTTTAAATTGGTATCTAAGATGTACGTGATTAAAAGGAACCAATTGTTGCTATAAGCTGAATAACGGCAAACTGTAAATATCTCGAAAAGGTATCCATAGAAAAAAAAAAAATTAACCAGAATTTCGGAATCACCGAACAAAAACCAAATTAAAATTTGTGATCCAGTTTAATTATCGATATCGACAATCCAAGTTTTAGCATTGTTATCGGAATGCTATCGATATTCTTATCGATATTATTATCGATATCGTTATCGTTGTTTTTATCGATATTGTTATCGGTATTATTATCACTTTAATG
>NW_023462301.1:0-19811 GCF_013731165.1 Rhagoletis pomonella
CAGTTGATCCGGATTAAGTCCCAAATAATCCCGATCAACGCTGCCGTTTGTTTAAGCTTTTAGGCGCAATTGTTTAGTTAGCTAAAAAAATGCTTTAAGCAAGATCTTAATATAATAATAATAATAATAATTGATTGGCGCTTACACATACGTTAGTGTTGGGCCGAGCTTCTCCTCCGATTTGTGGCGTGCGCCTTGATGTTGTCACACAAAGATCTTAATATTTATATATATAAATTAAATATATCTCTTTCATATCACATATCTTTATTTGTTAATATAAAAAGAAAGAAGATCTCAATGTAGTTTAAAATACACTGTTTAAAAAACTAAATTTGATTTATTTAAGGAAATTTTTATGAATTTGACTGAAAATACTTTAAATACACTCTATTTTTTTTGTTTATTTGCGCATATTAAGAAAGGTAACCATTTTCCCTTTTTTAATGTGTGCAAATTTGCACACCGTGTAATAAAATTAAACACTGCCTGTTTACTTTAACATACCAAATTTGTCGCAGAGCGCAAAATAATACATAAAATGTTTAAAATAGAGTAAATGTAAGCCCCTAATGTTTATTATTTGTAGGAAATGTACTTTTAGTTTCAAAATTTTTACAACTTTATGTATATATTTTAAAGATTTCAAGTTCAAAATCGAATCCTGAACATCTTATACGTATGTATATTTATACAGATTCCTGTTGAAAAATAGATATTTTTCAGTAGTAGTTTTGCACACACTTCATAGTGTACAGGTACAAATGTAACATATTAATTACTACTAGTGTTCGCTCAGCGGTTGAAATTCAAATAAATTAAAAATAAATAAAAAATTAAGGATAGTTTATGTGAGTTGAGTTGAGCTGAAATAAAATTTGTTGGAATGGGTTAAGTGGAGGGGAGTTTAGCTTAGTACTTAGCATAACATAACATAGAATAGCATTAGATTCAATAACATGACATATGTAGCATAACACATCACAATATAACATCGCACATTCTTCAGTTGTATTTCCTTTTTATCCCTATCACTTTCTTCCTCTCTATCTTTGTCTCTATCGCTTTTAATGTTTATGTTTATGTTTATGTTTATCTACGCCTTCATATTCATGTTCATGTTCATGTTCATGTTCAAGTTCATGTTCATGTTCATTTTCATGTTCATGTTCATGTTCATGTTCATGTTCATTTTCATGTTCATGTTCATGTTCATGTTCATATTCATCTTCATCTTCATCTTCATCTTCATCTTTATCTTTATCTTTATCTTTATCTTTATCTTTATCTTTATCTTTATCTTCCTCTTCATCTTCATCTTCATCTTCATCTTCATCTTCATCTTCATCTTCATCTTCCTCTTCATCTTCATCTTCATCTTCATCTTTATCTTCATCTTCATCTTCATCTTCATCTTCATGTTCATGTTCGTCTTCATCTTCATCTTCAACTTCATCCTCATCTTCATCTTCATCTTCATATTCACCTTCGTCTTCATATTTATCTTTTCCTTTATCCTGATCTATATCTTCATTCTTTTCTCCATTTACGTATTTACCCCCACCATTGTTATTAGGTTAGGTAGTTAAATTTTCCTTCCTCTTTTTCTTTACATTGTTTCTTTAGTGATATCATGTCATGTGTTGAAATTGGGTGTGATGAGTTGCAGTGTGGTGGAATTGGGTGTGGGAGTTACGGTGTTATGAATTCAGGTGTGGTGGTCTTAAGAGGTGTGGTGAATTTAGTTGTGGTGAGTTGAGGTGTGGTGAATTAAGGTGTGGTGAGTTAAGGTGTGGTGAGAAAGTTGAGGTGTGGTGAGTTTAGATGTGGTGAGAAAGTTGGGGTGTGGTGAGTTAAGGTGTGGTGAATTAAAGTGTGGTGGATTTAGGTGTGGTGAATTAAGGTGTGGTGAATTTAGGTGTGGGGAGTGAAGTAGTGGTGGATTTAGGTGTGGGGAGTTAAGGTGTGGTGAATTAATGTGTAGCGAACTCAGGTGGAGTAAGTTTTTAAGCGGAGGTGAGATGAGTTGAGGTGAGTTAAGTTAAGTTAAGGGGTTAAGTTAAGATAAGTTATCTCTATCCTTATCTTCATATTCATCTTCATCTTCTTCCTCGTCTTGGTCTTCATCTTCTTCTTCATCTTTATCCTTTCCTTTATCCTGATCTAAATATGTCCATTCTTTTCTTCATTTACATATTCACCCCCACCATTGTTATTAGGTTAGGTATTTAAATTTTCCTTCCTCTTTGTCTTTATATTTAAGTTTCTTTACTTTCATTTTAATTTCTGTATTTATCCCTTTCTTCTTCTCCATACTCAAAATTATCTCATCCTTGTTTGAGGCTAATCTATTCATGTACATAAATACATACATCTTATTCCTAAACTGCTGCTTAGCACGTTTCTTTAATTCACTATCAATATTAAAGCATACATTTAGGAGGCATTTCCGCCCCAACCATGTACATGTATGGCATTGGTATTGGTGTGACTTTTGAATAGATTTTTTCGCTCTATTTTAAACAAATTTGAAATTTTAAAAATTGCCTGCACATCAGCATCAAAATACCTTTCTAATGATATATAATTGTTTATACCTTAGAAGTACAGTTTAGCCGTAAAAGGGGTGTAAAGGAAACATGATTGCCTATTTATATAATTGATTTTTTATACTTTGCAAAATACTTATGTATAAAAGATGTAATTTATAAACTGAAATTACAAATGTTTGATTTTATGAAATATAAAAATATATATACACGTATTCCAAGTCCTTAGGATGGGTTAAATTATGTCTTTTTCTTTAAAATGTTTGGTTTTCTTACAAATTATGAGATGGATACGTAAAAAAAGAAAATTGGATACATTTGGATACATTTTTGGCTTGGTCGGTGATACATTTTCTTGGGACGGCGCGGCAACACTGATTCAGTAGCTCACTAGAACAAAATATGTATTAATTTTACCATGGGAGTAGATATATGTAAATTTAAAACTTTAAAGCCGTTTTTCTCGAGTGTTAAGATAGTATTGAAGTAAATGAGCGATAGGTATGATATATACCTACATAAAAACTCAAATTAAAAATTTAAAAATTCATTTGGATGCAACCACGTCAAATCATTGCCTGCCATCAAAAGCATTTTCAAGCAAAGTATGTATGTACATACTTATTTCTTGCAAGGCATTTTTGTATTGAAGTAACAAAGCAGAACAGCTATGCGCGATGTTAATTCGTTGCTGTCTCGCCAACTCTGAGCACAACTGTGCTTCACCAGTGATCGGACTTCTACCACATTGTGGTAGATCTGCCACTTTTTTGAGCATCTACCACATCTACCACACAAGGTCTGAAATCTACCACATATTCGCGTTTTTTAGTAGCTTTATTTTTACTCGATATAATTTTCTTAACTTTAACAGCAAAAATTGTCCAACACTAAACACTAGCAACACGCAGAATGGGAGGATAAAATAAACATTAAAATAGTAAATTCAATTTTTCGACATGAAACATGGTTTTATTGTGTTAAATTGCAAAATATATGATTTATAAAAAATAATTTATAGCGTGAGAAAGTATTAGAAAATTTCAGTGCATCTAAAGTTTCTAAAGCGTTGTTTACTTTTACTTGAGAATTGAGTAGCGGTTTCTGGAACGTAACACATTTGTCCGCTACATCGTGATGTGATAAAAAGAAAAGCGGGCAGCACTCCGCAAGGATGCAGAAATCTTTCAAAATATGTTCGAAAAATATCTTGAAGGAACTGCTTTACACTGTCATGGGAAAAAATACCAAAGCTCGACGCAATTTTTAGCAACTTCAATCTTGCACTTTATTAAACTAAAATTAAATTTTTTTAGAGTATAATAAAAAATTTTGCCATTTAGGTGAAACCTAGCAGATTTTTTTTAATTTTTGTACAAAGTTTGATCCAAAACCTGAGATCTACCACATTTTTTTGAAATCTACCACATTTTTTTCCAGATTCTACCACAGAAATTTTTTTTCAAGTCCGATCACTGTGCTTCACACGTATCCGAAGAGCGGCAGCAGAGCCGAGAGAGATAGAGAGAGAGATCATATTAGAGTAGCCACAATTTTTAAATTCGGTAATAATAGGTCTCCTTTGCGACCCAGTTCAGCTACGTATTTTTCATATCTATACTAATTATATAAAGAGAAGTCCCTTTTTTTTGTAACAGGTAATCTCGCGAACGGCTGGTCCGATTTTCATGAAATTTTGTGTACAAATAGCTTTCGGTAACCACCATGTTTTAGGCTAAAAAAATGTTACTTTTTTTCGGGTAGGTGGACCAGGGACCGGTCTATTCGAAAAAATCTCATTATAGTCCGATTTGCTTAAAATTTAGTACGTAAGTAGCTTTTTAGCATATATTAGCATATATGACCTATTTTTTCCGGGAAGTGGTCCAGGGACCGATCTATTCGAAAAAATCGAATTTACGGTCCGATTTGCTTAAAATTCGGTGCGCAGATAGCTTTTTAGCATGTATTAGCATATGTGATCAATTTTTTCCGAGAAGTGGACCAGGGACCGATCTATTCCAAAAAATCGCATTTATGGTCCGATTTTCTTAAAATTCGGTACGTAAGTAGCTTTTTGCCTGGATAAGCTTATAGATTCCTGTTTTCCAATTTTCATGCTATTTCGAATATAAATAGCTTTAAGTAACGACCATATCAAGGGGCGAATTCGTCACTAGGCAAGATTTTTTTGCACCAATCAGAAACAGCGGATACTGTCAAAATATAATTATAATATATAATATATCTCAACTAATTTATATTTAGAAAGCCGTTTGTTAGTTTTCGCAAGGCTCGAGAGCGGCTGAACCGATTTTTTTGAAACTGCCACCGGCCGCACGTGTCCCAAGGTTGGTTTTAGGCTGAAAAAAATCTATATGTAAAGGGAGCGTGGCACTTCCCATACAAACCGAATTTCTCATGCTACATATCTCTGAAAGTGTGCATGGTAGAGTTTTGGAAATTGGTATGGAAATATACGAAATCAATCGCATACCCTTGGAGAAGAATTTTAGCTATTGTAAAAAGGGGTGTGACATCTCCCATACAAACCGAATTTTTCATACTGCTTATCTCTGGAAATTTTTTGGTAGAGTTCTAGAGTTTTGTATGGAGATATACGAAATCAATCGCATACTCATGAAGAAAGAGCACAGCTGTTGGAAAAGGGGGCGTGGCTCCTCCCATATAAATCGAATTCTTATACTGCATATCTCTGAAAGTATTCATGGTACAGTACTGGAACTTCGTATGGAGATATGTATATAGTTGAAATCAAGCCCATACTCATGGAGAAAATTTGGGCTATTTGAAAAGGGGTGTGAGGCCTACAAACGTACCGACCTTTAGCTATCTTTGAATGTATTTTTTAATTCTTTTGTAGGTGTTTTGGTGAGTGAAATCCTCCTAAATGGTTGTACGGATTTTAACGAAACTTTTTGTGTATTTGAGTGGGTCTCTGGATGGTTTAGTTTCACAATTTAATCCGACAGTTGGCGCTGTAGCTGAGTTATTACTAAAAATCTTATTTATGATCCGTTTTTGCTAATGTTTTAAATATGTTTGCAATACTATTGCAAAAACGTGCTGCCAAGTGGTGCTGAAGTCGAGCTATTACTAAAAATAGCCAAGTGAGAAAAGGGGCCGTGAAGGTCAGATTAAATCGACCTGTTGCACCATTGAGTATATCGAACGCTCCTGCGTTGCAATTGGCCCAATGGATGTGATTTTCCAATATTATTGTGCGTTCAAACTTTTAAGGTATTTCGTCTGAAATAAGTATATGTATATTGCATTTCTGTAGAACAATGATTTACACCCATTTTGAAATTGCAACCTACTATACTGTAAAGCTTCTAGGACATTCACTATAGAACCGGGTCATTGTTGCCGCCAGGGAGTGAAGAGGAAAAAATTTATTTCGCTTCGCGAATAACCGTGCTATGAAATGCCGCACAACTGGAGAATTTCAAGAACGGATATAACACTTTGCTTACAATTATGAATAAAATGACATACATATGTACGTTAAAATATTAACTTACTATTATGCAAATTTGGGGTTTGTCACAAAAAAGAGGAAAAAGCTTATCTGTCGCTCGAAAAATCTAAGCTCAGTCGCCGCCATAAAAATTATCTACATAAAAATAAAAAAAAAAATTTCTGAGTTTGGTAATTTTTTTTAGTTTTGGTAAAAAATTAAAAAATTTTTTGGCAACCCTGAGGATGAAACACTAACACTTGCTTACTTTTAGCTCGTGCTTGTTTGTGGTAGTGTCCATCACGGCTCATGTATATATGATAATTATTTTCGTTTTTGAGAGATGCTGAATTTGCTGTTGGATGTTAGTATTTCCGCAGCTGCTGTGCGATGAAGATCATGAAAGTGGGGATGTATGATGATTGTAATGTATTTTTAACACCCTCTTCACCCTCTCCTCTTACCTCTTGCGTAGCATTTGCTGGCTCTTTGACTGCTTTAAGAGCCAAAAATCTGCCCATCCCTGCTCTATGTCATCAGTTAGGCATGTTTGGGAACACAAAAGTAGGTCCGGCTCGGTAAAATCTATAGGTTTTTCTAGCTCAACTTTGTTACCCAATAAACTCTGTATATTTAGATATACGCACTGCAAATATTTGGGTTGCGCTTTCTTTACTCCTGGGTGACACGTAAACTCAACGCCAGGGTCACCACAAAATTGTTAATAATTTACAGTATTTCTTTTATGCTCGAGCTTTTTCTGGTATACAGGACACTGTCGGTTAAAGATCATATGATTTTCATCAAGCCCTAAGTTAAATTTTTTATTAGCACGAATGCAGTTTATGCATTTGTTTAATGTTTTCTTAGAACATTCCACAGTTTTGTGGTTTTCTAGGCACTTGAAACATACCTCACCGGCCTTGAATTTCGTGGCTATGGGGTTAAATCCCTTGCATTAGAAACAGAAAGAAACTTCCATTCCATCTTTGACTCTACATTTTTCCCAACCTATGTTTATTTTTTCGTTTGCCAGCACGGCTGCGAAGGCATCTACATCTATTTCTATTAACGCATTATATTATTTTGCATTGCCTCTTTTTGTTTCAAAACATTTTAAAATTTTGAAGTTACCATTTTTGAGGCATTCAAAAGCTGCTCATTCTCACACTTAAAGCTCATTCTATATACCATGAACTTTGGCTTGGCTAAGTTTGGAATTTTTATTTCATATCTATCACTCATTTTATTCTCTATTGCCTGTTTGATTTTTTCACGCTCAGCCTCATTTTCTGTTTGTATTACTACAGCCCCACTATTCCTACCCTGTATACTATTCATTTTCCAGCCTGACGGGTCAACATTTTTGTTCAAGTCTTCTTTTGTTTTTCCCACTTCCTGATTCTCTTTTGGTTGTAGAACTAATGGATTCTCTTTATTTACTTTCGGCAGCCTATTATCTTTCGTAATCGTACCTGCTAACCAGTGTTGCCGCGAATCTTTTTTAGTGGTAGCCAAATTCCTTTAAAAAAAGGGCTAAAAAGAGCTAAAAAAAGTCGTTGTGGCTAAAAATGGTAGCTAAATTTTTTTACTTATATATACATACAGTGCCGAACAGAAGTATTGGTACAGAGATTTTGTTCGCAATATATGCAAAGATCTTTATTCTAATTTATTTTCGATATTTTTTTATAAAAATATTGTTCAGTCTACACCAGAAAACATAATAATAAAAGCCCTAAACTTTGTGCAAAACTCAGGAAAATTCATCAAATTTGCACACTAATTTGCAACTTTTTATTCAGATTTTCTCGAAAAATTCTAAGTATGCAGTTTTATAGCCCATTCAAATTTAGTATAACAAAGTGCAAGTTTAAAGTCGCTAGAAAATCGCATTGCTTTTTGGTAATTTTTTTTCACGCAAGTTCTTCCATACAAAGTAATTCGACAATTATTTTTTGTATGGGGAAAATGAGCAACACCTTCCACTAAAAAAATTACCAAAAATCAAAGCGATTTTCTAGCAACTTTAAACTTGCACTTTGTTATACTAAATTTGAATGGGCTATAAAACTGCGTACTTTGAATTTTTCGAGAAAATCTGAATAAAAAGTTGCAAATTAGTGTGCAAATTTAAAGAATTTTCCTGAGTTTTGCACAAAGTTTAGAGATTTTATTATTAGGTTTTCTGGTGTAAAATGAACTATATTTTTATAAAAAATGATCGAAAATAAATTAGAATAACAAACTTTGCATATATGGCGAAAAATTCACTGTGCCAATACTTTTGTTCGTCACTGTATATGTATAAGTATACACGCAAACATTTTCAATAAGTAATGGTATAGGAAAACAATGAACTCTGGAAAAAAAGCTAATATTTTATCCAACCAAAAACCTTTTTGTATAAAAACGGTAACATACGACAACAGCTTGCTGCTCCATCAAGTGATTATTCCATCAGGCTCGAAGCATATAACTTACCAACATGTTGGTACAATATTTCTTTATTTACAAATGAGTTCGAGGAAAGATCGAAATAATTAGAGCCGAAATTTCATAATTTTTCTACCATTTTGTTAAAAAATTTTTTTTTTAATTCACAACTGCAATATCGTGAACTTAATCTTCCACAAACACGGCTTTGACTCAAATAGTGCAAGAAATCTCCATCAAAATACTTTTTACTTAGAAAATTGAGCTAATTTCACCACTCACGACACCAGCATGCTGGTACAATCATATAATTTTCAAATAGTTTTTGAAGTCGTATCAGCAGCTGGTACAATCACACCATAAGAACGGTCAATCGACTTGATGGGCCATTTACTAACTAACTATAGTAACTTAACTATAGTTAAATCGTTAATAGATAAGTTAACAGCCCTAACACTTTTACCGTATGCATGTATAAAAACGTGAGGAACATATAGTACATATGTGTATATGTATCAGTCTTTCTTAGTTTAAATTAAGGAAATATAATACATATGTGTATATATATCAGTCTTTCTTAGTTTAAATTAAGCAAATATACAACTTTTTAATGCCAAGCAAGAATAAATTCTCCAAAGGGCTAAAAAAAGGGCTAGGGGCAATTTTAAATTTATGTGGCCAAAAAAAGTATGTGGTAGCTAAATCTAGCCACCAAACGGCTAAAACGGCAACACTGCTGCTAACGCGTCAGCAGTCGCCGATTTCTTTATCTCTTTACAAATTTTTTTGTTCTCATTTTCATTGCGCACTATGGCTTCGCAAAGATCATGGCTTTGCTTTTTTACGCCGTCAGCTATTGGCTTAATTTAGTTCACTTCGAGAATACTCGCCTCACAGGTTTTTTGTACTCTTTGCAGTGCATCAATGCGTTCACCAAATTTTTTCTCTATTGATGGCAAGAGGAGTTTACGCTCTTTCACTTGCATTTTTTGCGACTCATGGAAGTCATTATTACACTCTGGGATCTTATGACTATTTTTCTCTATTGTTAAGTTCATATTTCGCAGCACCTCATCAATGCTTATGCATGTACGAGGGACGTTCAATGTATTCTCGATATCGCAATGAAACACAACTCGAATTAAAGCCAATATATTTTTATTTTTCAGTATAACTCCCCATAACCTCAATACACTTATTATTTCTTGAAATTAATTTTTCAATGCCCTCAAAAAAATATCTTTCCTCCTTGTCCGAAAAATGAGCATTTATTGCCGCCTTGAGCTCTTTCATCATCAGAAAGTTTTTTTCCACGAAGATCCTTTTTCAAATTCGGGAACAAAAAGAAATCACTAGGGGCCAGGTCTGGGCTATACGGTGGGTGATTGATTTCTTCGAAGCCACAATCTCGTATAGCGGTTTTCGAAACACGCGCTGTGTGAACCGGAGCGCTGGCATGAAGAAGCAACACACCGGCAGCCAGTTTTCCCCGCCTTTTTTCTTTGATTGCTTCTCTTAAATTATGCAAAGTGGTAGCGTAAGATGCTGCATTGATGGTTTCACCCTTTTTCGTGTACTCAATCAATAAAATTCCTCTCGTATCCCAAAACACTGTGGCCATGATTTTTCCGGCGGATGGAGTGACTTTAAATTTTTTAGGGGGGTCTGCACCTTTCTTATGCCACTGCATAGACTCTTGCTTACTTTCAGGGTCATAGTGATGAACCCATGTTTCATCTCCAGTAACAAGACGGTCCAAAATTCTTGTTGAATTTTCCCCACAAAGCTTTAAAAACTCTCTACTGCACTCTACTCTCACTTGCTTTTGGTGTGATGTGAGCATTCGCGGTACTAACCTTGCACTCACTTTTGAGAGATTAAGATGATCATGAAGAATAGTGTGTATAGTACCTACGGATAGGTTAGTTCTCTCTGCTAATAACTTAGCGTTTATTCGGTACAAGTTTCGCAACTTCTTCCACATTTTCTTATGTAGCGGCAGTAACGGGGCCGCCTGAGCGAGGGTCATCTTCAATACTCCCCCTACCCCTTTTAAATTCACTTGACCACTTTTGTATTGTAGATAATGAAGGTGCAAAATCGTGATGGACAGCCACCATTTCTTCGAAAATAGTTTTTTGACTTTTCCTTGTTTTGTGAGGAATTTAATCACAGCGCGGTGTTCGATTTTCTTCAACATTGTCGCGTCAGCCATTACGATCTTCTTTCTCCGAGGACTACTAGATAAAGAACGTCCGTAATTATGTGAAATTTTGTATTTCTAACATGAAGTAATGTAACTATTTATTGCAATTATTAAATTACCAACATGAATAGTAAATAACACCGATACCGAGAATACATTGAACGTCCCTCGTATGTGTGACATTGGTTACACATAAAGCGCACAAAGTTGTTTTCCTTGAGTACATTCTCACTGTACTCATCCAATTCAGAGCATTTGTTGGCCCAATGCCACACTTTACCACACACACCGTCGCAACGGATTCCGCAATCACCGCGAATTGGATTCTTGCACTTATGGCATTTATCCATTTTCACGCCTTATTGTTTTTGTCACCTCACTGCACTTTTATGTCTCTTAGCTATATTTATTTGTTTGTTTAAATAAAATGTAATACATTTTTGTGCCTGCAAGTAGCACAATTTATTCGCACTTTGCTATTTAAGTCACTGTCTCAAACGCTGGATAAAATCCCAACGATTCGGCTGATTTTAACAATTTTCCGCAGAGCGATTACATACACATCAACAACGTATGGGTTTCACAAAGGCAATTATCCAACTCCGGTTACCTCAAAGGTGGTCCCATACTAATTTGGTTTAAATCCGATCATTAGATCATGAAGAAATTAATGATAATCTTAAATTTTTATATGAAAATTGAAGTCGGTTTTGTTTTTTGCTTAAAAATTACTTGATTAATGGTGTTCCTCTAATTGAAGGGCTTCTGCTTTTACTCCCCATATAAAGATTTTATAGAATGTAAATTAAATTAATTAAATCCATAATGCTTCGTTTCCAAAAGGACCGAATTACTTGTTTTATCTCTGCCTGTTTCTATGCAGTGAGAAGAAAATTTGCTAAGTCAAAACAAAGCACACAAAAATAATAAATTCAATAGAATACAAAAAATGCCATTAACGTGATACTCTATCGATTCTTATTTAGTTGTATTTTGCTTTGACTACGCAAAAATACTGTTATCAAAGTTTTGTAAAATATTTGAAGAAAATTAGTGTTTTTTTCTTGCCAAAAAAATTCAATACTGGACTTCCGAAATTTTCATTCTAAAGCTGAAGCTCCATTACAGGTTTTTCATTTCAGGCGTTGCGGCTTTCGAAGTCGTTCAGGCTTTCAGGTAACCAATCCCACAACAAACTTTTCGCGCATGAAGTTTCCTTGAACATTTCGTCATTTCGCAGTTAACGGGAGAATGGTGTAAAGCTGAAACTAGTCAAGAACGCAGAACGTATACTTAAAGGCAGTCTGTATACGCAGAATTTTGTCGATTACTGGAGCCCTCAGTGTTGCTTACTACATTGTTGCCACTCATCAACGACTTTTCATAAACTTACCTTTTCAGCTAAAATTTTTCTTGCTGGGTTCTTCCGACCATCTTTTGTTTGCCCTCCACGTAGTATGTCCAGAGCCTTGTATTACAGGTAGATAGGGGTAAGCACGCTGCTTGGGAGGAGTTGACGTCCGACAGGGTGGTTCCCTTCCGCGCAAGCTAGTCCGCCGCACAGTTACCCTGAAAGTCCCTGTGTACCGGCACCCACACGATGTGAGTAGTAGATTTTGAAGCTAGACCGTTAAGGACTTTCCTACATTCTAAAGCAGTTGTAGATGATGTCTTGCAGAATCCAGCGACTTAATAGCTGCTTGGCTATCGGAGTATATGGTTACTGAAGGTAGATTAAGAGAAGAATCGATGAGCCAGAGTGCAGCCTCCTTTATGGCCGCGAGTTCCGCTTGGAAGACACTGCAGTGGTCTGGTAGCCTAAAGCAGATATCTAGTGAGAGGTCCTTTGAGTGTATCCCATCCCTACTCTTAGATTTAGTTTAGAGCCATCCGTGTATATGGCTGTTGAGTTGCTTTGGAGGCCCCAGACCGAGTCGTCCTCCCAGTCCTTCCTCGAAGGGATACGTGTGGAGAACTTATTCTCGAGTACCATAGGTGGTGTTGTATAATCTGGATGGATGGCAGTGCACCTGTGATTAGCATGCATGCCGACCTTTGAACATTGGTAAGCTTAGAATTTGTGAGCGATTTATCCAGTGATGTCCACCAGACTGTGACGCCGTAGAATAATATAGGACGTACCACTACTGTGTAAATCCAGTGAACTATATGTGGTTTGAGACCCCATTTCTTGCCTATAGCCGTTTTGCAGGAGTAGAGGGCGGTAATGGCCTTTTTGGCCCGCTCTTCTACGTTGCGTTGCCAGGTAAGTTTCCTATCGGGAAAAAAACTAAATTCTGCGCAGATTTCTGCGCAACGGGCTACAACTACAGAAAAATTCTGCGGTGTTGAGTTTTCATTCACATGGCGCTCTGGTAAGACAGATCGTGTCAGCTGACTCGGGTTTACGTACTGGTAGGTTTACGTTCTTAACTAATTTCAGCTTAAGAATGAGTTTTCCGACAAATGAAATATCGATTAAAAAATACTAGTTCGATAAAAGTGATACTTTTTTACCATTTCATTTTAATTTATTCAGTACTTTTGGTCACCTCTTTCATGTTCATTTTCATATAATAAACAATTTTTTTTTGAAGACGTGGCAATATATTTCGGTGCAATATATTTCGGAAAGGCTCTCAAATTGAGAAAGCAGTTGCATGAGCAGTCACACCTTGCATGCAAAGTGTCTTTCGAAAGATGTTTTTATTTCCGAAAGGCGAATTGCAGGAAAAATTTCTGAAATCGCTTTCCGGCTGTTCACAAAGCGAATGAGTTTCTGTCAATCTTTCTCGTTTGTTTGCTATTTCTTTTGTAAAAGCGAAAACGAAAAATGCGACGTAAGCTGGTGTTGAAAAAGAAAGCAATTTTATTAAAAACTATTGCCATTATTATTGAAAAAATAGAAGTGGACGACTCGCGTACACGCCGGTCTGTTTGGGTAAGAAAATTTTGGGAACGCGGAGCAAACAACCCATATTATACAACGTTGATGGAAGATCATTACCCCATGGTGAAATTATAAATAGCTGGATACTCTTATAATTCAAGCGGGCACCAACAATGCTCGCAATCCCGTACTCAATCAAAACAACATAAACCCAAAAATAATCAAAAATCCAGACCCCAAAATATAGGTTATAATTAACATATTTTCCATGTGAACAATAATTTAACGATTTAGTATATTAAGTAAAATAATATATTTCAAGCATTTTTGATATTTAATTCAACATTATTTCTCATCAGTTTACACAAATTTACGATCAGTGCCACACGGCAACACTCGATTAGTTTGACAGCACTTGCAGATGAAATAAAAATTGCTAGTGCAGCACGAGCAAATTGAAATATATTTCCGAAATCAATTTTCGCTCTTTCAGTTGCAGTCACACCTTGCAACTTTTTTTGCTGAAACTGATTTTCGAAAAGTGACAGAAAGATCTTTCTGGCTGTTCACACATCGAAATAAAATTTCTCTTTCTCAATTTGACAGCGAATTGCGTGCGAAAGACGGAAATATTGCCACGTCTGACAGGCTCTATATTTACCAGTACTAATGTTCGAATGTCAGACGACGCCTGAAAAGCCTGCTATCGAGCTTCAGCTTAAGCTAGCGAAGGCGACCTCTTTGGTGTAGTAGTTAGCAGTGCGCGCTACCATTCCGCAGGACCAGGGATCGATCCCAGTTTCCGACCAACATCAAAAGTAAATGAAACATTTTTTCTTAATAGCGGTCACTCTCGGCAGGCAATGGCAAACTTCCGACTGTATTTTTTTATTCCATTAAAAACAGCTTTTTATAAAAATACAATCGCCTTTCGGAGTCGACGTACAACAGTAGGACCCTCCCTTTTGTGTGATAACATCAAGGCGCACGCCAAATCGGAGGTGATGCTCAGCCAAACACTAACATATTAGTGGTATTCATCTAAACCGATAACTTTATCAAGCAGATAATCTTATAAGTTTACGCACTCTGTTACATGAACGACCCACACTCTCTTTTCGTTTACACATGCAACAATAGTCGGGTTTTCTTTGGTCATAGAGCTCAGTATCACTAACTTTATACTACAAGCACGGGGATAAAGAAATTATAGAAACTACCTCACTAAATTGGAAAAAATTATATATACGAGATAATATCTATTTAAATAAATATACATATAACATAAAGGCTATTTATTTGCAGCAAGTTAAAAGAAACAATGGCAGATTGTCTATTTGTGTATGAATTCATTTGTCACGGCTACCAAACTTTGCGTCCAAATTATCAGTGAAACAAAACAAACAGACGGGATAATAATTGAACCAGATCTCTATCAGGATCATATCGCTGTTGAATTTGCGTGCAAAATTTGTATGAGGATCCCGATTATTGCCCAAGAAAACATAACTAGAGTTGCGACAGAGTTGCATTGGCTTCAGTTTATCAAGTTTATTCAGTGAAATCGCTGGATAAATTTATCAGAAATGTGTAAACGTGTTTCCATACAAATTTTGACAGTTCATTTATAAGGTTTACACAATTATAAGTTTATACGGTTTAAAATGCATTTATAAGGTTTGATGAATACCCTTATTGTGTAAGCGCTAATCTATTACACGGTGCTACAAAAAATAAAAATCACGAAATACATCCGAAACAATATTTAGTGTAGGTTGTAAGCAGAGCGATTAAATTTCGATTACGATTAGTAATTATTATGATTAGTTGTCACTGGTAATTTTAATTTCCCTTTCTAACCTGGCAATTAATAATTAATTATAATTAAAAATAATCATGATTTTTTGCTATTAAAAAATAATCAAAATTAATTAAAAAAACGAATGCGATTATTTTTCTGTTTTTTTCATTATTTTGGATTAAATTTGAGTATCCTTTTTTTCAAATTTAATTGTAGCGAAAGCTATTTAAAAGGTATATTAATTTTATTTATTCACTTGCACATATTGGTATCCAATAAGCTTTTAGAGACAATTGGGGCGTGAAATCTTAAGCTTAATTTTTTTTTTGGATAATAACGGTTAAAATGGTTTTAGGGGGCTATTTATATATTTTTATATCAGTTTAAAAACATTTTGGTGTAGTTAGAAAACCTCTAAAACCATTTCTATCATTTTTATATTACATAAAAAATTGTTAAGCTTAAGATTTTTCGACGGTTAACACGTCTTGTGAATCCTCTAATTGTCAAATGTCTGTGCTGTTATTTAATATTCAAAGAAAACTTCTGAACAGAATACATACAAATATATGTATGTACGTTGTTAGAGGACCATCGATATATGTATGTATGTTAAACAATATACAGAACTTGTTTTTGCATTATAAGCTAGCATTGCTGCAATATTTTTATTTGGCTAAACCAGTTTCAATACGTATTACAGTTAAATAAACAAAAATCATAAATAATTGGAAAAAATTAGAAATATAAACAATTAATGTTTTTCAATTATTTTTGATTTTTTCCGATTTTTTCATTTAATGGAGAAAAATCATGATTATTTTTGATCATTTTTAAAAGTAATCAATTAGTCATAATTAATTAGTGCAAATAATGTTATTTAATCATTAAACTGTTCTCTTAAAAAACACGATCTAATTAATCATTATTTAACATGTCTGGTTGTAAGTAGGGTCGAGTACAACATTTAAATAAGTTGCTTTTAGTTCGGGTGCATTCGCACTTGTTGAAAATTAGCATCTAACCGGGGTTGCGCACATTGGGCATTACAATTTGCGGAGGTTTAGAAATAAAAGAGACTGATGCTTTGTATTTTGCCGTTTTCAAATGCACCCTTCCTGAAACCCCCATTTTTATTTTATTAAAGAACACGTTATTTTCGTACTTGATGCACTTATCCATTAAGAGCTTAACCATTTTTCATCCGATTTTATTTTTTTTTTTTTCGGTTGTATTTCGTGTTTTTTTGTAGCACGCTGGACGGTAAAAATAGAACTGTAGAATAGACGTTAAAAATAGAACTATAGAATAGACGGTAAAAATAGAACTATTTGTACCGCTGGACGGTAAAAATAGAAATGAATTTAAATCAACTGAAAAACCACTGAGCCATTCCATATGTCTTTGTGAGTTTTAATTTTGACAGCGGTTAGCTGTCGACCGCTTTACCGCCGTCC
This sequence comes from Rhagoletis pomonella, assembly GCF_013731165.1. Taxonomy (NCBI): domain Eukaryota; kingdom Metazoa; phylum Arthropoda; class Insecta; order Diptera; family Tephritidae; genus Rhagoletis; species Rhagoletis pomonella. The sequence goes on from NW_023462301.1 coordinate 16,821, forward strand.
GCTGCAATTCTGGGTAGGATTTTAAGGAGATCTAACTAAATTATCTGCCGAGTCAAATAATCCGCCTCTTACTTACTCTCACCAGCGGTAAAGTTCAGGTGGCTATCGGGAAGGCGATAGCAATTGGGCCCGACGGAATATGCTTGCTGATGTTGGAAATATCGGGTCCGGCGAGAGTGGCATACTCACTAAGCTCCTCAATTTGTTAATGGAAATCCTCATAACCCCAGATATGGGCACATCCTAAAGGAAGATAACCAAAAGCAAAAAAATAAAAATCCACCTAGGCCTAACTTGATAATACCAATCGATAGCTCTATATATTTCGTCTTTGATATACTAAAATTTTGTACCAGTCGCTCCACTGCATAGCAAGATATTAACGATTTGCTGACTATTGAATTTTTGTACTAAAAGCTTCCTTAAGCGACTAATAGGAGCGTAACCTTTTCCTACTACTAATCAAAGGTGCGTAACCTACTACTTTATGAAGCGTTTGGGCCGAGCCCATATATTTCATTGGATTTCTGTACATTGCGAAATTGCGTTTATGCAATATTTCACTGTCTAGAATATTCAGTGAGGTGAAAAACGGCCAGAAAAGGGATGTAGGGTGGTATTATCACTTGCGAAGCGAATGATTTTGGCGAAGCGAACGGTTTAGCGAAGTGAATTAAAAGGCAGAGAAGGTATTAAAAGTGTGCGCGATGCGAAGAACTCTCACAAGCTGGTAAAAGCGAACACTCTTAATGCATATTTAAGTTGCGCCCGCCAATCCATTCGCTTCGCCAAACCGTTCGCTTCGCCAAATTCATTCGCTTCGTAAGTGACAATACCGCCCGTAATTTGGTCTGCGTTAATAAATTGGTGGCTAATGCAGGACGCACAAGTGTACAGCAGTCGAGTTGTCATGTTTTCGTTGCAGCATGACGAAACGTTCACTCTACTAGACGCGTAATGAGCGGGGTGCGGTTTTTAAAGATCAGACAGAGATTTAATTGGGCCAATTAACCTTTTAATTGAGCTACCGCTTTTTGGTGTTCAGATATGGTCAGCTGCTCGATTAGCCACAGTGATCGGAAAGTTGGTACAATCTTACCTTTATGGTTTAAAACAAACACACCATTTTAGGTACATTTGGAACGTAGTCAAGTAACTTTTCAGAAAACCAGTTCTTATTTTTATTAGTAACTTATTATATGAGTAACTTGTCCAATAGCCTCCCTCCGTTGTGAAGGGGCAATACAAAGTCAACGTAACTGTATTTGATTGCATCAGATAGACAAATAATATTTATATTTAAAATCGGAGGGGAGTGATTCACGTTTTCGAACTTCCAAAGGTCATCCTCTTATTTTCTTTAATATATACAGTATTGGACATATCTATAGCACCACCATTTCAAAGTGATGTTGTATACCACTGATGCTTAATTATTTATTTTTAAGAATTTTCAATTAAAATACAGTTCCTTCTCTAATGAAACTCATATAAACCCAAGTTTAAAACTTTTTAAAAGACTGCGAAAAAATGCAACAAATTTTTACCCAAATTTCAAACTATTTTCTCAGAACTGTTGTAATTTTTTGAGTACACTTCTTATTTGCCGCTGTAACCGCCTAAGTAGTCCGGTCAAGTGTACCAAAGGGAAAGGTCATCCTCTTATTTTCTTTAATATATACAGTATTGGACATATCTATAGCACCCCCATTTCAAAGTGATGTTGTATGCCACTGATGCTTAATGATTTATTTTTAAGATTTTTCAATTAAAATACAGTTCATTCTCTAATGAAACTCATATAAACCCAAGTTTAAAACTTTTTAGAAGACTGCGACAAAATGCAACAAATTTTCACCCAAATTTCAATCTATTTTTCTTTTTTGAGTACACTTCTTCTTATTTGCCGCTGTAACCGCCTAAGTAGTCCGGTCAATTTAGACATTCGAGGTTACAAAAATTCCCACCCAGCTGAAAATTGGTAGGATTGTTTAAAACGCCATCATAAATGAAATCTTAAAAGTCCTCATCGATTCGGTACCTGGAAAAAAAGTTACTCGGGGTCAAAGGTCACAAAAACGGGATTTTCGCGATTTTCAGCAAAACGGTACATTTATCATAAAATTAGTTTAAAAAAAAATTTTAGATCATATATTAATATAATATAATTATCTATAAGAAATGTCTTAAATACTTTTTTCGTAAGAGCCACCGTTTCCGAGATATAACGATTCAAAAAGTTACAAGAGTTGTAATCGGCATAATATGTATAAGTACAACAAAGGTGGCGTAGAAACGTGTGCATATTATGACGATTACGACGGTGGCTCTTAGGACAAAAAGTATTTAGACATTTTTTATAGATAATTATCTGATATAAAATTTTTGTCTAAACTAATTTTATGATAAACTTTCCGTTTTGCTGAAAATCGCGAAAACCCCGTTTTTGTGGGCACCCTGAAATTGTGCATATGGAAACTGTGCATACGAAATAATGCATATGAAAAAACCCGAAATAATGCATACGAAAAAAACCGAAATAATGCATATATGCACAGTTTCGGTTGAAAACCGAAATAATGCATATGAAAAAAACCGAAATAATGCATATATGCACAGTTTCGGTTGAAAACCGCAATAATGCATATTAGATAAACCGAAATTATGCATATGCACTCTTTCGTTTGAAAACCGAAATAATGCATATGAAAAAAACCGAAATAATGCATATATGCACAGTTTCGGTTGAAAACCGAACTAATGCATATGAAAAACCCGAAATAACGCATATGAGAAAAACGAAGTAATGCATACATGCACAGTTTCGGTTCAAAACCGAAATAATGCATATGACAAAAACCGAAGTAATGCATACATGCACAGTTTCGACTCAAAACCGAAGTAATGCATATGACAAAAACCGAAATAGTGCATACATGAAACCGAACTTCTTTCTGCGTAGGCGGCCTTCGGCCGCGCTTAGGGATTATA